>NC_084615.1:10063647-10068647 GCF_033978795.1 Nerophis ophidion
GAATCCGTCATCAAATAACTGTCGAGCAGCGAAGAAATATGATAAATGAAAAGTAATGAAACTGATATTCAAAATGAGTGGGTGACCTCTAATATTTAAGCCAAAAATGCTAATTTCAGTTTTTTTCCCCTTTGCGCCCTTTTCCAGGTTCCTACGGAGTAACGCATGAAGAGTTGTGCTTCGGCCAAACGTATCGCTTCCCTTTCCAATACACGCCACCTTTATTTACCGGGAAGATATACTTCACTCCGAAGGGCTCATCAATCAGAAGGTTACTGGTTGACAATGGCGAGGTGAGCTCCTTGAAGTGCTATGATGATTGTGACGCAATAAGGTATGCAAACGGTTGTCTTGCCAGGCGAAGGATCCGCGTGTCCAAGTTACGCACGCTTCTATGTCCCTGCAAGACCTGACAAAACAAGATGAGGGAATTTTCTCCGTCCAACATACTGATTACCGCAGCAATATTGTCTCTCTGAAAATATTAGGTAAGAGCCTTTTTACATTTATTTATACATACTTTAGAGCCTTTTTACATTTATTTATACATACTTTATGTCCTTCCCAAGTGTATGTGTATATATACAGTCATGTCATGGGCGCTTTAGTTTCTAATAGATTCTACAAATCTTTTCTTTTTTTTGTGATAGAGTCACAAAAAACATTCATGAAGTTTGGTTCTTTTGATGAATTTATTATGGGTCTACTGAAAATGTGAGCAAATCTGCTGGGTCAAAAGTATACATACAGCAATGTTAATATTTGGTTCCATGTCCCTTAGCAAGTTTCACTGCGATAAGGTGCTTTTGGTAGCCATCCACAAGCTTCTGGCAAGCTTCTGCTTGAATTTTTGACCACTCCTCTTGACAAAATTGGTAAAGTTCAGCTGAATTTGTAGGTTTAATAATATGTTTTATTTGTAAAAAGCACTTTACATTGTGCTTTTTACTATCGTGGGATCACACTCCTCAGCCTTCCCGGTAAGGTTTATTCAGGTGTACTGGTGAGGAGGCTACGCCGGATAGTCGAACCTCGGATTCAGGAGGAACAGTGTAGTTTTAATCCTGGTCGTGGAACTGTGGACCAGCTCTATACTCTTGGCAGGGTTCTTGAGGATGCATGGGAGTTTGCCCAACCAGTCTACATGTGCTTTGTGGACTTGGAGAAGGCATTCCCTCAGGAAGTCCTGTGGGGAGTGCTCAGAGAGTATGGGGTATCGGACTGTCTTATTGTGGCGGTCCGATCCCTGTATGATCAGTGTCAGAGCTTGGTCCGCATTGCTGGCAGTAAGTCGGACACGTTTCCAGTGAGGGTTGGACTCCGCCAAGGCTGCCCTTTGTCACCGATTCTGTTCATAACTTTTATGGACAGAATTTCTAGGCGCAGTTAAGGCGTTGAGGGGTTCCGGTTTGGTGGCCGCGGGATTAGGTCTCTGCTTTTTGCAGACGATGTGGTCCTGATGGCTTCATCTGGCCGGGATCTTCAGCTCTCACTGGATCGGTTCGCAGCCGAGTGTGAAGCGGCCGGAATGAGAATCAGCACCTCCAAATCCGAGTCCATGGTTCTCTCCCGGAAAAGGGTGGAGTGCCATCTCCGGGTTGGGGGGGAGACCCTGCCCCAAGTGGAGGAGTTTAAGTACCTAGGAGTCTTGTTCACGAGTGGGGAAAGAGTGGATCGTGAGATCGACAGGCGGATCGGTGCGGCGTCTTCAGTAATGCGGACGTTGTACCGATCCGTTGTGGTGAAGGAGCTGAGCCGGAAGGCAAAGCTCTCAATTTACCGGTCGATCTACGTTCCCATCCTCACCTATGGTCATGAGCTTTGGGTCGTGACCGAAAGGATAAGATCACGGGTACAAGCGGCCGAAATTAGTTTCCTCCGCTGGGTGGCGGGGCTCTCCCTTAGAGATAGGGTGAGAAGCTCTGCCATCCGGGAGGAACTCAAAGTAAAGCCGCTGCTCCTCCACATCGAGAGGAGCCAGATGAGGTGGTTCGGGCATCTGGTCAGGATGCCACCCGAACGCCTCCCGAGGGAGGTGTTTAGGGCACGTCCAACCGATAGGAGGCCACGGGGAAGACCCAGGACACGTTGGGAAGACTATGTCTCCTGGCTGGCCTGGGAACGCCTCTGGATCCCCCAGGAAGAGCTAGACAAAGTGACTGGGGAGAGGGAAGTCTGGGCTTCCCTGCTTAGGCTGCTACCCCCGCGACCCGACCTCGGATAAGCGGAAGAAGATGGATGGATGGATGGATGGGCACTTTACATTGAGCAAACAACCCAAAAAGTGCTACAGTGTTTTAAAAAAAATAAAAAGATAATAAAAATTAGGGGTGTAACGGTACACAAAAATTTCGGTTCAGTACATACCTCGTTATAGAGGTCACGGTTCTGTTCATTTTCGGTATAGTAAGAAAACAACAAAATATAAATTTTTGGGTTATTTATTTACCAAATGTGTAAACAATGGCATAACATATATATACACACAGGGTCCATTGTCAGGGTTAATGTCGTCAACATATATAAAATAAAAACTAAATAAGATAAGGCTCAGAATGGTTTCTTAACAAAACCTTTCTACGTATAAAGGGCTTTTTTTGATTTATTGATTGAAACTTTTATTAGTAGATTGCACAGTACAGTACATATTTTGTACAATTGACCACTAAATGGTAACACCCCTATACGTTTTTCAACTTATTTAAGTCGGGGTACACATTCATCAACACCCCCCTAGCCTGGCTAACTTGGCAGTAAGACGATATATGGGCTTATTGTTCTTCCACCATAGAAGTGGGTCAAAATCTAGTTTTTAATGCAATACAGCAACACCCCGCGACCTCGAATGGGACAAGCGGTAGAAAATGGATGGATGGAAGGGTCCTAAATCTGTTGCTTTAAAAACATCTGTTATTGCTTCAGCCCTGCCTGACTCGCTGAGGAGAGGCTGCTTGAATGCGGTGGTGCCGCTTCAAAGGGGTTAGCATGTTTGACATGTTGGCAGAAGCGTACCCTACTGCTGCTGAACAATGTCGGCAAACCTCCGTCCTCCATTGTTGTATCGCACCGCGAAGCCAACGAGGCAAGAAGGTCTTCTAGCTCTGGCTTTTACACGTTGTCCTAGCCAGGTCGCTGCTAACCTGCCGTGTTGTGCCTCGCTCTGCATTATTTACACATTGTGCGGTGCGCTACCTATTATGTCCGTGTGGAAACTTGTTCGGTACACCTCCAAACCGAACCGAAACCCCCGTACCGAAACGGTTCAATACAAATACAATTACCGTCCATCCATCCATTTTTCTACCGCTTATTCCTTTTGGGGTCGCAGGGGGCGCTGGTGCCTATCTCAGCTACAATCGGGCGGAAGGCGGCGTACACCCTGGACAAGTCGCCAAATACACGTACCGTTACACCCATAATAAAAACAAAAACTAGAACAGCCTAATAGCTAGAACTAGTATGCATATATCTAAAAAAATCATTTAAAACTTTTTTTTTTTTAAAGAAGGGTTTTTAAGCCTTTTTTAAAAGCATCCAGTCTGTGGTGCCCTCAGGTGGTCAGGGAGAGTGTTCCCACAGACTGGGATCGGCGACAATGCTGTTTCTTCAGCATTGTCCGCATGTTCGTGATGGGGTATAAGTCAAGACTTTGGGAAGGCCATTCTAAAACCTTAATTCTAGCCTGATTTAGCCATTCCTTTACCACTTTTGACGTGTGTTTGGGGTCATTGTCCTGTTGGAACACCGAACTGTGCCCAAGACCCAACCTACAGGCTGATGATTTTAGGTTGTCCTGAAGAATTTGAAGGTAAATCCTCCTTTTTCATTGTCCCATTTACTTTCTGTAAAGCGCCAGTTCCATTGGCAGCAAAACAGGCCCAGAGCATAATACTACCACCACCATGCTTGACGATAGGATTGGTGTTCCTGGGACTAAAGGCCTCACCGTTTCTCCTCCAAACACATTGCTGGGTATTGTGGCCAAACAGCAACATTTTTTTGTCATCTGACCACAGAACTTTCATCCAGAAGGTCTTATCTTTGTCCATGTGATCAGCGGCAAGCTTTAGACGAGCCTTAAGGTGTCGCTTCTGGAGCAAGGGCTTCCTTCTTGCATGGTAGCCTCTCAGTCAATGGCGATACAAAACACGCTTGACTGTGGACACTGACACCTGTGTTCCAGCAGCTTCCAACTCATTGCAGACCTCCTTTTTGGTGGTTCTCGGTTGAGTCTGGATCATCCTGACCAATTTTCTCTCAGCAGCAGGTGATAGCTTGCGTTTTCTTCCTGGTCTTACTTACGAACAATTGTCTGCACAGTTGCTCTTGGGACCTTAACCTGCTTTGGAAATGGCTCCAAGAGATTTTCCTGACTTGTTCAAGTCTTTGATTATTTTTTTCAGATCTGTGCTGAGTTCTTTTGACTTTTCCATTGTCATGTTTGTACCCGAGTCTGATGACTGCATCACATGAGCCCTAATTAATTTGGCTCAGAGAGGTCAACAGGTGTCGTTGATTATAATTACTCACATGACCCATTACCTCCCTGCTTGGCACTCAGCATCAAGTGCTGGAATTGGGGGTTAAATCACCAAAAATGAGTCCCGGGCGCGCCCACCGCTGCTGCTCACTGCTCCCCTCACCTCCCAGGGGTGATCAAGGGTGATGGGTCAAATGCAGAGAATAATTTTGACAATCATTGGTACTTTAACTTTTAACGAAGTTTAGAGGCCATGCCATGAAGCGGATTTGACTTGATTGTAACTTTTCTACATTATCAAATTAATAATGTATGTTGCTGTATGTATACTTTTGACCCAGCAGATTTGGTCACATTTTCAGTAGATCCATAATAAATTCATAAAGGAACCAAACTTCATGAATGTTTTTTGTGACAAACAGGTATGTGCTCCAATCACTCCATGTCCTTCACAAGTGTATGTAAACTTTTGACCACGACTGTATACACACACACACACACACACACACACACACACACA
>NC_084615.1:10076147-10078647 GCF_033978795.1 Nerophis ophidion
ATTGCTGTGCATTTGATTATCATATTCATACACTGTAAAACAAAAAAAACTTCTGGGTGTTGTTGATAAATGGCTTTCGCTTTACATAGTAAAGTTTTAACTTGCACTTACAGATGTAGCGACAAACTGTAGTTATTGAAAATGATTTTTTGAAGTTTTCCTGAATCCACGTGGTGATATCCTTTACACACTGATGTGGGGTTTTTTTTTTTACCGCCTGAGGGATCCAAAGTCACAGGCATTTAAGGTTATGTGCAATGATTTCTCCAGATTCTCTGAACCTTTTGATATCACAGACCTTAGATGTTAAATTTGTAGCAATAGCTCGGAATTCACAATTCAACAATTTCACCATAAAATTTACAGAATATATATATATATATATATATATATATATATATATATATATATATATATATATATATATATATATATATATATATATACATACATAATGAAAAACTTGCTTTGATATAACTCAAGCAGATATTTATTTTGTTTTACTTTTGATAAGTTAGAAATTAATAATAGTATTATATTTGTTACATTATTAGATAATAATGTTTAAAATATACTCAATAGCATGCAATACATGCATTTATGTCTGTCACAATGCAAAGATTACATTTAGTAAATGATAAAATGCTTTGTTGACTCATTTTATTTCAGGGCTAAATGATGTGGCGGGCCGAATCTGGCCCCCGGGCCTTGAGTTTCATACCTGTGAGCTAGCGGATACATAATACTACACTTATTACAGCCTCACATTATACAGTATAGTGTAAATACATGACACCCTCAAAACATTTTCCACAGTGCCGCAAAGTAACAAAGGTTACCTACCATCAGTAACACACTACGTCGACAGGGAATCAAATCCTGTAGTGCCAGACGTGTCCCCCTGCTTAAGCCAGTGCATGTCCAGACCCGTCTGAAGTTTGCCAGAGAGCACATGGATGATACAGCAGAGGATTAGGAGAATGTCATGTGGTCAATGACACAAAATATAACTTTTTTGTATAAACTCAACTCGTCGTGTTTGGAGGAAGAAGAATACTGAGTTGCATCCCAAGAACACCACACCTACTGTGAAGCATGGGGGTGGAAACATCATGCTTTGGGGGTGTTTTTCTGCTAAGGGGACAGGACGATTGATCCGTGTTAAAGAAAGAATGAATGGGGCCATGTATCGTGAGATTTTGAGCCAAAACCTCCTTCCATCAGTGAGAGCTTTGAATGGTTGACCAAATACTTATTTTCCACCATAATTTACAAATAAATTATTTAAAATTCCTACAATGTGAATCCCTGGATTTTTTTTTCACATTCTGTCTCTCACAGTTGAAGTGTACCTATGATTAAAATTACAGACCTCTGTCATCATTTTAAGTGGGAGAACTTGCACAATCGGTGGCTGACTAAATACTTTTTTGCCCCACTGTATATATTACATGTCATTATGAATGTTATGACATATATACTTACATCATGTGTATATTACATGTTATTATGAATATTACTACTTTACATTTATACAGTGCCCTGCGATGAGGTGGCGACTTGTCCAGGGTGTACCCCGCCTTCCGCCTGATTGTAGCTGAGATAGGCGCCAGCGCCCCCCGTGACCCCAAAAGGGAATAAGCGGTAGAAAATGGATGGATGGATGGATTTATACAGTACTTATGTAAATATTACATGTTAAAGTTACTACATGACATATATACTTACATTATGTAAATATTACATGTTACTACATGACATATATACTTACATCATGTATATATTGTTATGAATGTTTATACATTACATATATACTTACATCATGTATATATTACATATTATGAATGTTACTACATTACATATATACTAACAGCATGTATACAAAACGATGGAAGTTTTTTTAGAGCTCTTTCTAGAGCTCCATTTTTAGCTGACTTTTGCCAGCATTTATTTGTGAGTTAGAATGCACAAAAAAAGAAAAACCTGTGCTTATTTCAAATAAAGTTTGTGAATGATAGGCAAAATCCCGGCCCCCTCCCCCCCAAAAAGTGCAGTTCCCTTTTAAAGGGAACATTCTCTATCAAAAACTGGGCATGAACAGACAAAACCTGCAAAAATTCAAATTGGGTAGTCCCAAGAAGAAAAAGTAGTTTTTCATATTTCTCCCTTTGTCCAACCACACATTCTGACACAAAAAACATGTCTTCTCCAATCCCACAACAGAGCAGAGCAGCAGCCATGAACCCAAAGAAGGCAGTACTTGTTTCATACAATACCCTTCTTCCTTCGTTCCATGGGACGTCACCTTCACTCCGAGTCGGGAGGGGGATCCCAAAGATCTGATGGTGGCTGGAAATTGGGAATTTAAGTACCGACTCAACCCGGACAGTTACGGCCTAGAAATCTTTCCTGTGGAAACAAAAGACTCTGGCCTCTACGAGTTCCGAGACAAAGAGGGCCACCTGGGGTTATCGGCCAGGTTGTACGTGGAAGAGGGTGA
>NC_084615.1:10083647-10181147 GCF_033978795.1 Nerophis ophidion
TTATTACACAAAAGCCCAAACTATCTACTACTTTTGGGAATGTTCCCTGACTTTGTAAACATCAACAAAAAGACAGAAAATAATTTTGGGAGAATGAGAATATTGATTTGTACTGATACTAACCTTGGTGTCGACGCCACCAATTTATGGATCGATCCGCCGTCCTCTTACGTGTCGTGTACTGACTGTGAGAATGTTGACACACCAACGGTTGTTGTTATATCATCCTCTCTCTAGACCAGTGTTTTTCAACTAGTGTGCCGCGAGATACAGTCTGGTGTGCCATGGGAGATTATCTAAATTCACTTATTTGGGTTAAAAATATTATTTGCAAACCAGTAATTATAGTCTGCAAATGATGTGTTGTTGTTGAGTGTCGGTGCTGTCTACAGCTCGGCAGTGTAACTATGATATACTCTTTCATATCAGTAGGTGGCAGCAGGTAGCTAATTGCTTTCTAGATGTTGGAAATAGCAGGAGGCACTGTGCAGGTAAAAAGATATCTAATGCTTAAACCAAAAATAAACAAAAGGTGAGTGTCCTTAAGAAAAGGCATTGAAGCTTAGGGAAGGCTATGCAGAACAAAACTAAAACTGAACTGGCTACAAAATAAACAAAAAAAGAATGCTGGACGACAGCAAATACTTACTGTGGAGCAAACACGGCGTCCACAATGTACAACCGAACATGATGTAACGATCAACAATGTCCCCACAAAGAATGATAAAAACAACTGAAAGATTCTTGATTGCTAAAACAGGGTAGATGTGGGACATATCGCTCAAAGGAAGAGTGGATATCCCCTTGTGATAATTGTGTTATTCTACACCAAAAAATAATCTATTATATTATTTGAAACCGTTCAAATATTAGAACGTTTAGCCAAAATCTAGACCTAGAATTGTCAGCCCCTGCCCCCCAAAAAATATTCCAGATTACCCTGAATGACTGGTTTTCCTGTTGAAAATGTATGGTTTTGCGAACTTGCTTGAGTCCATATTTCTCAACCGATCACAACCGTTCCACCATCCAGTCCACACACCTTTGACAAACAAATTACCATTTTCCAAGATAAAAAAAAAAAATCTAAGAATTCCCAGTCTTACAAAGTGCTATTTTACCTTTTTCTGGAAAGTTTTCACAGTCCACTTTTTTCAACCGTTTTTGACCATTCTACCTTCAAAACATTCGTCTTAGTTGGGACAACAAAAGTTATCTTTTTTTCTGTAAAAATTACTGGTTTTGCCGGAATTCCAGGAATTACGAAATATCCATTCTCAATTCAAACTGATACCACATCAACCTTTTTCAACAGATTCCAAAAATTCTAAAAGCAACCCATTCACAATTGTGTTAGTATCAATATTTTCAAAAAATTCCCAAATTTCCAAGGGAATTCCCATTCAAATGAATAGACGTATTCATAGTTCTACAATGCCTTAATTTCTTAAAAATGTTTGCATTTTTTAAAACCTTTTCAACAATCCACACTACTCTTCCGATATATCGTACGCAGAACATGTTTTCCCTTTCCCCAAATTCCTGGTTTTCCCACAATTTCTGGTCATTTTTCCCCCATTAACAATGTTTTAGTTCTACAGTGCCTTAAATTCTTAAAATGTTTCGCATTTTTTAAACCCTTTTCAACCATCCACACTACTCTTCCGATACATTGTACGCAGAAAATGTTTTCCCTTTCCCCAATTTCTCGATTTTCCAACAGTTTCTGGTAATTTGTCACCCATTGGCAATGTTTTAGTTCAACAATGCCTTAATTTCTTAAAATTGTTCGCATGTTTTAAACCCTTTTCAACCATCCACACTACTCTTCCGATATATCGTATGCAGAACATGTTTTCCCTTTCCCCAAATTCCCGGTTTTCTCACAATTTCCGGTAATTTTTCCCCCATTGGCAATGTTTTAGTTCTACAATGCCTTAATTTCTTAAAATTGTTTGCATTTTTTAAAGTTTTTTCAACCATCCACACTACTCTTACGATATATCGTACACAGAACATGTTTTCCCTTTCCCCAAATTCCTGGTTTTCCCACAATTTCTGGTCATTTTTCCCCCATTAACAATGTTTTAATTCTACAGTGCCTTAAATTCTTAAAATGTTTCGCATTTTTTAAACCCTTTTCAACCATCCACACTACTCTTCCGATATATTGTACGCAGAAAATGTTTTCCCTTTCCCCAATTTCTCGATTTTCCAACAGTTTCTGGTAATTTGTCACCCATTGGCAATGTTTTAGTTCAACAATGCCTTAATTTCTTAAAATTGTTCGCATGTTTTAAACCCTTTTCAACCATCCACACTACTCTTCCTATATATCGTACGCAGAACATGTTTTCCCTTTCCCCAAATTCCCGGTTTTCTCACAATTTCCGGTAATTTTTCCCCCATTGGCAATGTTTTAGTTCTACAATGCCTTAATTTCTTAAAATTGTTTGCATTTTTTAAAGTTTTTTCAACCATCCACACTACTCTTACGATATATCGTACGCAGAACATGTTTTCCCTTTCCCCAAATTCCTGGTTTTCCCACAATTTCTGGTCATTTTTCCCCCATTAACAATGTTTTAGTTCTACAGTGCCTTAAATTCTTAAAATGTTTCGCATTTTTTAAACCCTTTTCAACCATCCACACTACTCTTCCGATATATTGTACGCAGAAAATGTTTTCCCTTTCCCCAATTTCTCGATTTTCCAACAGTTTCTGGTAATTTGTCACCCATTGGCAATGTTTTAGTTCAACAATGCCTTAATTTCTTAAAATTGTTCGCATGTTTTAAACCCTTTTCAACCATCCACACTACTCTTCCTATATATCGTATGCAGAACATATTTTCCCTTTCCCCAAATTCCCGGTTTTCTCACAATTTCCGGTAATTTTTCCCCCATTGGCAATGTTTTAGTTCTACAATGCCTTAATTTCTTGAAATTGTTTGCATTTTTTAAAGTCTTTTCAACCATCCACACTACTCTTCCGATATATCGTACGCAGAATATGTTTTCCCTTTCCCCAAATTCCCTGTTTTCCCACAATTTCCAGTAACTTTTCCGCAATTGGCAATACACGGGAAATAAACAATCTACTGCTTATTCCACATTTCTAATCTGATTTGAACCATTCCAACATCTACACACTCCACTCACCCTGGACATTCAAGCATTTCAGTTCCACCCACGCGTATCGGCGGTTCTGTGGGTCGCACACATAGGTCGTTCCTACCGGAAGTGCACATTCTAATAATACTTAAGATACTAAGAAACGCAGTTTATTTGCCATAATGAAAGTTAGTATTTTCTAAAGATGTCTGTTAATATCTGGCGGCCGAAAAATGCTTTAAAATGTTATATCGGTTTCAAACAGTAAAATGTATGACTTTTTAAAACGCCGCTGTACGGAGTGGTACGTAGGGAGAAGTACAGAGCGCCAATAAACCTTAAAGGCACTGCCTTTGCGTGCCAACCCAACCACATAATATCTACAGCTTTTCACACACACACAAGTGAATGCAAGGCATACTTAGTCAACAGCCATACAGGTCACACTGAGGGTGGCCATATAAATAACTTCAACATGGTTACAAAGATGCGCCACACTGTGAACCCACACTAAACAAGAAGGACAAACACATTTCGGGAGAACATCCGCACCGTAACAAACAAACAACAGAACAAATACCCAGAACCCCTTGCAGCACTAACTCTTCCTGGACACTACAATATACACCCCCTCCCACCTCAAACTCCTCATGCTCTCTCAGGGAGAGCATGTCGCGAATTCCGAGCTGCTGTTTTGAGGCATGTTAAAAAAAATAATGCACTTTTTGACTTCAATAATAAATATGGCAGTGCCATGTGGGCATTTTTTTCCATAACTTGACTTGATTTATTTTGGAAAACCTTGTTACATTGTTTAATGCATCCAGCGGGGCATCACAACAAAATTAGGCATAATAATGTGTTAATTCCACGACTGTATATATCGGTATCGGTTGATATCGGATTCTGTAGTTAAGAGTTGGACAAAAATGCCATTATCGGACATCTCTAGTGTTTTCATACCTACCATTGTTGTCTTTTATTTCACTCTATGGAACATTTTCTAACATTCCGCACTAAAAAATATTAAAAGTATTTTTGATTCCTGCTGATATCGGATCAATATAAGCATTGGTCAATACTCAAGGTTCCAATCACGGTACTTTGAAGTAAAAACTTTGCATCGGGAACTGTACCTCAAAGTCGTAACAAGCGCATCCTTTGGCTCCGCCCCCAGACTGTCATTTCAGGCGGGCAAGACTCCGCCCCAGCCCCGACCTTTGGATCCGATCTCCAATCGTTGGACCCCGGGCCCAGGTTTGAACTCAAAGGGATGAACTTTTCTTCCGCTCTCAACTCAGACGCCGACATCTCCAACGTTTACACCTCCAGCAAGCTCAGCTTCAACTGAAGGGCCGCAAGTAGAGAATGTCGGGTGGGGGAGGAGCCGCACCCTGCCAGGTGTATCATTCAGAAAAAAAAGTGTGCATGTGTGGCTTTCTTCCTGCATGAACACATGAACATACGTCGTCGTCAGTATTTGTTGTTTTTGTCGTGCTTTTGCTGGCTTTTGATGGACACTAAGATACCACTCAGTGGCGTTTTAACCGTGCATAGAGTGGGAATGTTACCCACTGTAGGGAGGAGTGGTGCAGCGTGGAAGGCTTCATGCCTAGTTCTTCCACAGCAAATTCATTCAAAAAGGGATGTTTCTATTATACCGTATTTCCTTAAATTGCCGCCGGGCATATAGTATGCGCCTGCCTCGAATTACTGCCGGGTCAAACTCGCTTCGCAAAATAATTAGCGCATGCTTAGTATTACTGACGGGTCAAACTCGTGACACTTCCCCTGTCATCATTTTCAAAATGGAGGAGGCTGATTTCAATACCGGTAATTTGAAATCACATAAAGGGAAGAAGATTAAGGGCTATTCCAGGGGTCGGGAACCTTTTTGGCTGAGAGAGCCAAGAAGCCATATATTTTAAAATACGGAGCCATATAATATTTTTTTAACACTGAACACAACAAAACGCATGCATTTTTAAGAAAGACCGACATTTTTGGAGAGGTCTCTTATTCTTTGTAATAACATTGTTATTCTGAAGCTAACTGTGGAGGGGACGTGGCCTGCGGGCCTGCAGCGAAGCGGGGTGTTGCCAGTACCGGCCTCGAAATCAGCGACAGGTCCGTAGACGGCCCACCTGGGCCTTTTTATCTGATCACCTGTTGCTATGTTATAAGCAGCAGCCAGAAGGAGAGACAGGCTTGGGGCTAGAAACCAGAGCGCGAGCGAGGACGAAAGAGAAAAAGACAATTGCTGGAAAGCAACTGAGAGACTTATTGAAAAATAAAACAATATTGTAACCCTGAAACAGGCTCTCATGTCAGTGCTTGGTGGTCTGAAGAACCCCCTGGAGGGCAAGCCCCACCCTAACCAATAATAAATAAATGACTTCTTACCAACTTCTTGAACATAAAAATGCATGACGATGTTTTATATTTTGAACGTTATTTTTAACACTGTGATTACAAGTGGAATTATTCATTATTTATCATGTTAAGCAATGTCAGCTCAGATTTATCCAAGAGCCAGATCTGGCTCTAGAGCCATAGGTTCCCTACTCCTGGGCTATTCAGTATGATTTAAGGTCCAAGCTATTGAATATGCTAAAAAGAACAGTAAGCAGCTATGTTTTATTAATATACCGTAGCTGCGTGTGTCAAATAAGAGTCATTAAATGGCTCCTGCCTCCTGGTGATAGAGGGCGCTAGTGATCCTTCTTGCGACTACTCGGCTGCAGAAAAAGTGACAACGAGTGACGTGATATGTGCTGGGAACGGATATGACGAGAGTGGTGCACGACGGACCTTTTAGGATGTAACACCACTACTTTTATGCTGGCTATGTAAACAACGGGACTGAAATAACGCATTTTCCAGTCCTTAATACCCAGTGTATTATTTATACAATAACACTTCCTGGTGGCAGCGGTGGGATGAAGAGATCACCCACGGAACGGGAGGGGGGAGTTGTCCGAGGATAATTCCGTCGTCGCCCGCACTTGAGGAGCCGAACTAAATGATAGCAGTGGTCTAATAGCAGTTTTCTAAACTGGACTTTCAATGGAAGCAGGAGGTAATAAAGGAAGATCTCCATCGAGACAGAGAGACTTTTAAAACTGAAGAAAGATAAGGAAGACTTCTATAAACAAGTTATCGATGCTTTTGATCAGAAGGAGCTGGCATGGACTTGATTTATAAGTAAAGGTAAGACCATAATAATGTTTTTTTTTATTAAATGTGCTTTTCATGATGGTATCCTTACATCACTCTCATATTTTTACTGCATGCCTTTGGTAAGCGCAGGAGTGAGAAGAGGTTTTAAATTAATTAGCGCTCCGGCGGCAATTGAAGGAAATACGGTATACCGGTTTGGATTCTCTGTCCGTCGCGGCTGAAATGTCGTTTTATTCACCCCTTCTAAGAATGACAAATACAATATGTCTGCATAGAAATATACAGAGTGACGCAATTTATAGTGGTCTCTTGTTTGTCACTGTTAATTGGTTCCGGACATGACCGTGATGAATGAATTCCGCAAAGTAGGAATGATTAATGGAATCTTTTCAGAGCTAGGACATGAAAAACATTTAAATGTGTTTTTCAACATCCCTCCAGACATGAAATAACACCCTTTACACGTCAAATAAGAGCTGACAAAATATAGGATTTTAGGAAAAGAAATACTAAAAACTAGTGAAATGATCTGTCCATGCAGCTGAGTTAATTTTACTTGATAAGACATCCTAAATTAAAATGTGTATATATAGAAATACTCAGTGGCCTAGTGGTTAGAGTGTCCGCCCTGAGAGTGTTAGGTTGTGAGTTCAAAACCCGGCCGAGTCATACCAAAGACTATAAAAATGGCAGCCATTACCTCCCTGCTTGTCACTCAGCATCAAGGGTTGGAATTGGATGTTAAATCACCCAAAAATTATTCCCGAGCGCGAACACCGCTGCTGCCCACTGCTCCCCTCACCTTCCAGGGGGTGATCAAGGGTGATGGGTCAATTGCAGAGAATAGTTTCGTCACACCTAGTGTGTGTGTGTGTGTGTGTGACAATCATTGGTACTTTAATTTTAATAAGTGTTTTTTGCCCCAGAATACAAGCATTGTTAAAATTGCAATTCTTAATTTAAGAACTGTGCATCTCCAAAGACATGCACCTGGGGATAGGTTGATTGGCAACACTAAAATTGGCCCTAGTGTGTGAATGTGAGTGTGAATGTTGTCTATCTGTGTTGGCCCTGCGATGAGGTGGCGACTTGTCCAGGGTGTACCCCGCCTTCTGCCCGATTGTAGCTGAGATAGGCGCCAGCGCCCCCCGCGACCCCAAAGGGAATAAGCGGTAGAAAATGGATGGAATTTAAGAACTGCAATTGATTATACGTACGTATAATCAACATTGTTTCGATGTCTTGCGCCTGCTGGGATGTCGGCCATCAAAACAATTGGAGGCGTGGCCAAAAACATCACTATCTGATGCTCTGTATTAAGTATAATTCAGCACTAATAATGCACGGTAAGAACGCCACTGATCATGTGCAGAAGTAGAAAATCCCTCAATCGTGGAGTTACACATATCAGCCACTAGGGGTGGGGCTTTATGTCCATATATGTAATTAGCTATATGTGTGTTTTATTATGGACTTATGATATATGGTATATATATAAATAGAGAGAGAGAGCATACACATGTGTTGCTGTTAGGATGTATAAAATTAACTTTTCTGCTTCCTCAGGTGACATCTCCACCAGTGTTCCCCAACCTTTTTTCAACTAGGGACCGGTTTAATGTTTGCATTATTTTCACGGACTGGCTTTCTACGTGTAAATTAGCCTTTGCCCACAATCCGGCTCATTAAAATGTTATATCAATCAATCAATGTTGATTTATACAACCCTAAATCACAAGTGTCTCAAAGGGCTCAAGCCACAATGAATTCTTGGGTTCAGATCCCAAATCAGGGCAAGGAAAAACTCAACCCAGTGGGATGGCAATGAGAACACTTGTTAAATATCCATTGATGTGCATTGTCCCGTTACAACCACAATGGAGTTGTAATAGTTGTAACATCTATTAACAGGCTTATTGGTGAGTTTAGTGGGACAGGCAAACGTTTTAAGTCCGAGAACATTTGGGTCGTTTATAAATAAATTAATGTTTCTATGCGGCCCGGTAGCAAATGCGTCACGGACCGGTGGTTGGGGACCACTGATCTACGCTACACAACTTTGCTTTCATTGAGCCTTTTACGGAATTGTGTTACATGTCTAAAAAAAAAATTATGCATGTTGTTTTTTTTTTTTATATGTATATAAAATCTTGTGTGCTGTCTGTGATACATTTCAAACATTTGTAAAGTCTTTTAAAGGCCTACTGAAATGAGATTTTCTTATTTAAAATAGGGATAGCGGGTCAATTCTGTGTGTCATACTTGATCATTTCGCGATATTGCCATATTTTTGCTGAAAGGATTTAGTAGAGAACATCGACGATAAAGTTCGCAACTTTTGGTTGCTAATAAAAGAGCCTTGCCTGTACCGGAAGTAGCAGACGATGTGCGCGTGACGTCACGGGATGTAGAGCTCTTCACTTCCTTACATTGTTTACAATCATGTCCACCAGCAGTGAGGGCGATTCGGACCGAGAATGCGACGATTTCCCCATTAATTTGAGCGAGGATGAAAGATTTATTATATACCGGGCGGTATAGCTCGGTTGGTAGAGCGGCCGTGCCAGCAACTTGAGGGTTGCAGGTTCGATTCCCGCTTCCACCATCCTAGTCAATGCCGTTGTGTCCTTGGGCAAGACACTTTACCCACCTGCTCCCAGTGCCACCCACACTGGTTTAAATGTAACTTAGATATTGGGTTTCACTATGTAAAGCGCTTTGAGTCGCTTGAGAAAAAAAAGCCCTATATAAATATAATTTCAATTTCACATTTGTGGATGAGGAAAGTTAGAGTGAAGGACTAGAAAAAAGAAAAAAAAAAGGTGATTGCAGTGGGAGCGATTCAATTGTTATTAGACACATTTACTAGGATAATTCTGGAAAATCCCTTAACTGCTTATTGTGTTACTAGTGTTTTAGAGAGATTATATGGTACCTGAAAGTTGGAGGGGTGTGGTCACGGGTGTGGTGACCGGCAGTGTCTCTGAGGGAAGCCACGCAGCTGCAGGAGGACGCAAGCTCCGCACATGTCTACGGTAAGAGCAGACTTATTACCACAATTTTCTCACCCAAACCTACCGGTTTACATGTAGTCGGGAACCATGTTCGCTTGACCGCTCTGTTCCATAGTAAAGCTTCACCTTCGGGAATGTAAACAAGGAAACACTGGCTGTGTTTGTGTTGCTAAAGGCAGCTGCAATACACCGCTTCCCACCTACATCTTTCTTCTTTGACTCCTCCATTATTAATTGAACAAATTGCAAAATATTCAGCAACACAGATGTCCAGAATACTGTGTAATTATGCGATTAAAGCACACTACTTATAGCTTGGATGGGGCTGGAAAAAAAAAATGTCTGCTACAACCTGAGACGTCACGCGCACACGTCATCATACCAACCTTTTCAACAGGATACTTTGCGCGAAATTTAAAATTGCAATTTAGTAAACTAAAGCGGCCGTATTGGCATGTGTTGCAATGTTAATATTTTATCATTGATATATAAACTATCAGACTGCGTGGTGGCTAGTAGTGGCTTTCAGTAGACCTTTAAAGCTCATATTTGTCATCGTGGAACCAAATTTACTGTTACATTGTCCAAGCTGCAGTCCTCACACGCACAGGGCCTGACTGTTTCTTCCCACCAAATCAACCCGACTGGTGCCTACTTTTACGACGGACCTTTCTATTTCCTTCAGAACTTTTGACGATATGAACTTAAATACCGCATGCAAAGCCTTACACACAGGAAACGGTGAAAAGGAATGAAAACACACCTAAGTGGAGGGTCAAACTACTACCTCATGTTTGGAAGCCTTTTTTTTTTTTCAGGTCCAAAACACGATTGATGTCATTTGTTACACAACATGCACTTGTATTTGGGGTTCTACTTGGTTCTCTACCAGGGGTGTCCAAACATTTCCACTAACATTTTTAAAGAATGTTTTGATATATTTTCTACATCGAATATGCAGCCTAAAACTGACCTTAGCCTTTGTCTTGTAAGTGACAATTAAAGCAAATAGTAGCTAATATACCTCATTAACAAGGCCTTCATTGATTTTTTTGAATATGTGGAGGGCCAATAATAAAAATTAAAAAAAAACTAAGCCCTTTGGACACCCCTGTCTTATACTGTGGTGCCGATATATGAGCTGTGAACTCTCACACTGATGCTTGGCTTGTGCACAATTGTTTTCACTTTATTCTCCTGCAACTAACACGTTTTGGTATGCAAAAATGTATAAATCATCTAACAAAACTGTGCATTAAAGCTGTCAACACCCTCCTGTCTTATTTGCATACTTAAATACAGTCGGCCCTCGGCATGTTGCGCTTCGAACGTTCGGATTTAAAAAAAATGTATTGCTTAAATTGGGCATTTTCAAGCATAAACACGGCATGATTAACTAAAAATATCAAAACAACAGTCGTACTGAGCATTCATTATAACAAGGCAGAGGTTTTATTTAACACATTTTTGGCCACTAACATACACAGTTTGAACAGTAACACTGTTTGAATAGAGGAAAATAAAACACGCAAATATATATATATAATTATATGCACACACACACACACACACACACACACACACACACACACACACACACACACACACACACACACACACACACACACACACACACACAGTACAGTGGGGGGGGCAGCATAACTCGGTTGGTAGAGTGGCTGTGCCAGCATCTTGAGGGTTGCAGGTTCGATTCCTGCTTGTGCCATCCTAGTCACTGCCGTTGTGTCCTTGGGCAAGACACTTTACCCACCTGCTCCCAGTGCCACCCACACTGGTTTAAATGTAACTTAGATATTGGGTGTCACTTGAGAAAAGCGCTATATAAATATAATTCACTTCACTTCACTACAGTACAGGCCAAAAGTTTGGACACCTTCTCATTAAATGTGTTTTTTTTAATTTTTGTGACTATATTGTAGATTGTCACTGAAGGCATCAAAACTATGAATGAACACATGTGGAGTTATGTACTTAACAAAAAAAAAAGGTGAAATAACTGAAAACATGTTTTATTCTAGTTTCTTCAAAATAGCCACCCTTTACTCTGATTACTACTTTGCAAACTCTTGGCATTCTCTCCATGAGCTTCAAGCACAACTGTGAAGTGAGAACCATTTCAGGTAACGACCTCTTAAGGCTCATCGAGAGAATGCCAAGAGTGTGTGGAAAAAAAAAAATCACCTTGTTCTATACCACATTTGGGGTGGTATAGCTCGGTTGGTAGAGCGGCCGTGCCAGCAACTTGAGGGTTGCAGGTTCGATTCCCGCTTCTGCCATCCTAGTCACTGCCGTTGTGTCCTTGGGCAAGACACTTTACCCACCTGCTCCCTGTGCCACCCACACTGCTTTAAAAAAAAATGTAACTTAGATATTGGGTTTCACAATGTAAAGCGCTTTGAGTCACTTTGAGAAAAAGCGCTATATAAATATAATTCACTTCACTTCACAACCTTGGCGCTGTTTTGTACGATTTTTTGTACTGTTTTGTACTTACTTTGATTATTATTTTCAACTGTTTGTAAATGTTGAAATTTACAAAGGTTTATTAAAAATAAAGTGCAGTTAATCATGTGACCGCCTGGCTCTGTTTGATTGGTGAAACGGAGCCAAACGTCACCAGTGACTGCATTTGATTGGTGAAACGCAGGCATGTGAAAGATCCTACTTTGAAAGTCTGTCTGACAAACCAAAACAAACAAAGCATGAATTAACAGATCAAAATTGAATTGAATTATATTTATATAGCGCTTTTTCTCTAGTGACTCAAAGCGCTTTACATAGTGAAACCCAATATCTAAGTTACATTTAAAGCAGTGTGGGTGGCACTGGGAGCAGGTGGGTAAAGTGTCTTGCCCAAGGACACAACAGCAGTATCAATCAATCAATGTTTATTTATATAGCCCCAAATCACAAATGTCTCAAAGGACTGCACAAATCATTACGACTACAACATCCTCGGAAGAACCCACAAAAGGGCAAGGAAAACTCACACCCAGTGGGCAGGGAGAATTCACATCCAGTGGGACGCCAGTGACAATGCTGACTATGAGAAACCTTGGAGAGGACCTCAGATGTGGGCAACCCCCCCCCCTCTAGGGGACCGAAAGCAATGGATGTCGAGCGGGTCTAACATGATACTATGAAAGTTCAATCCATAGTGGCTCCAACACAGCCGCGAGAGTTCAGTTCAAAGCGGATCCAAGACAGCAGCGAGAGTCCCGTCCACAGGAAACCATCCCAAGCGGAGGCGGATCAGCAGCGTAGAGATGTCCCCAACCGATACACAGGCGAGCGGTCCATCCTGGGTCTCGACTCTGGACAGCCAGTACTTCATCCATGGTCATCGGACCGGACACCCTCCACAAGGGAGGGGGGGACATAGGAGAAAGAAAAGAAGCGGCAGATCAACTGGTCTAAAAAGGAGGTCTATTTAAAGGCTAGAGTATACAGATGAGTTTTAAGGTGAGACTTAAATGCTTCTACTAGGATGGTGGAAGTGGGGATCGAAACTGCAACCCTCAAGTTGCTGGCACGGCCGCTCTACCAACCGAGCTATACCGCCCCTAAAAATCAGTAGCGAGTAGCGAGCTGAATGTAGATAAATGGAGCGGAGTAGAAGTAGCGTTTCTTCTCTATAAATATACTCAAGTAAAAGTAAAAGTATGTTGCATTAAAACTACTCTTAGAAGTACAATTTATCCCAAAAGTTACTCAAGTAGATGTAACGGAGTAAATGTAGCGCGTTACTACCCACCTCTGCCTTTTAGTAGCCCTGCAGCTACACGGCCAAATCTCTGCTCAAGCTCACCAACCATCCTATCCACACAAGGGAAAAGTAACTCTCTTTTCAATGAGTCTGATTTGTTCAAATCAGAGCTTGAACCTGCAGTTGCCTGCCAGCACAAAATCCTCCATTTTCCTCTGTTTATGCCTTGCCTTTGCACCTGGTTCTGGGATATTGTGGGTGTTGCACGTGGCTTGGGTTCTATCATACAGCTCTGTGGCAAATGCATTTGCCCTTGACTGTGTCACACACTGCTTGTTTGCAGATAAAAGCTTCTGCCGAGTCTAAAGTCGCTTTCTGAAGTAGCTTGTGGAGTGAAGTGAATTATATTTATATAGCGCTTTTCTCAAGTGACTCAAAGCGCTTTACACAGTGACACCCAATATCTAAGTTACATTTAAACCAGTGTGGGTGGCACTGGGAGCAGGTGGGTAAAGTGCCTTGCCCAAGGACACAACGACAGTAACTAGGATGGCACAAGCGGGAATCGAACCTGCAACCCTCAAGTTGCTGGCACGGCCACTCTACCAACCGAGCTATGCCGCCCCATGTGGAGACCTTCTGTTATTGACAGAAGTGACTGAAACATCAGTAGTCTGTAGACTGCTGAGAACTTATAGAGCATGGGTGTCAAACTCCAAATTGGGCCCTCCCTGTAATTTCATTTGGCCCTTGAGGCAATGTCAAATTAACATTAGAGCTGGCCCGCCGGTGTTAAACAGCAGCGGTTTCGCTGGAACACCACATTCACCGCTAATACTCATACTTCTCAACCCTCCCAATTTTCCCAGGAGACTTCCGAAGTTCAACAATATTGGGGCACTGCCTTTATCGTTCTCTGCAACCTGTGGTCACGTCCGCTTTTCCTCCATACAAACAGCGTGCCGGCCCAGTTACATAATATATGCGGCTTTAGCACACACACAAGTGAATGCAAGGCATACTTGATCAACAGCCATACAGGTCACACTGAGGGTGGACGTATTAACAATGCCAACACTGTTACAAATATGCAACACACTGTGAACCCACACCAAATAATAATGACAAACACATTTCGGGGGAGAACACCCGCACCGTAACAGAACAAATACCCAGAAACCCTTGCAGCACTAACTCTTCCGGGACGCTACAATATACCCCCCCACCCCGCTACCACCAAACCCCGCAGGTCCCTATTAAAAGGTTAATTTGTTCAGTTTAAAATGTTGGCCCACTCTGTATTTGAGTTTGACACCTTGTTCTGAGATCAACAGCAACGGGGGATCCAATGGCAGAAAGGCACTCCAAAATGGAAGGCAATGCCTCAAGAACTGCAGTGATCGATCGCAACGGACATGCCCAGTGAGTGTTTGAAAGTTGCACAAGCTCAATTTTTGTCGATCCATGAACTGATTAAGATTCACTAGGGAGGTGCTGAAGAAAGAGTAAACATACTCCAACAAGCTGACCAGCTCCACGGTCTCTGGGATGGCCTTGCAAGTATGGGACAACACCAAGAGCATAACTATGCACATAAATAACACACTTAAGCTCTGCAAGGCCATTGTTTTGGATCTGCTGCTGAAGCTCGTTTGTAATGGACCGGGCATCAAATGATTTTATTTCTGCAAGTGCTAGGCAGAGTTGGGTAGTAACGAGCTACATGAGTAACTTTTGGGATAAATTGTACGTCTAAGAGTAGTTTTAATGCAACATACTTTTACTTGAGTATATTTTTAGAGAAGAAAAGCTACTTTTACTCCGCTCCATTTATCTACATTCAGCTCGCTACTGATTATTATCGATCTGTTAATGCACGCTTTGTTTGTTTTTGGTTTGTCAGACAGACCTTTAAAGTAGGATCTAAAGATTACAGTTGGTACAAAATGCGGCTGCTAGACTTTTGACAAGAACAAGAAAGTTTGATCACATTACACCTGCACTGGCTCACCTGCACTGGCTTCCTGTGCACTGAAGATGTGACTTTAAGGTTTTACTACTTACGTATAAAATACTACACCAGGGGTGCCCATTACGTCGATCGCGAGCTACCAGTCGACCGCGGGGGGTGTGTCAGTCGATCTCCAGCCAGGCTTTTAAAAAAAATAGACCTAAAAATTAGTGATCATCAATCTTCACCAAGACGTCACTTAAATGACATTCACGGTACCGGAGGGTCTTGTGAGATGACGCTGGCTGCTGCAAGATCATTATTATGAAAATATGACCGAGAGGAAGGCGAGAAACACTTTTTATTTCAACAGACTCTCGCGCCGTACCTTCCGTCAAAACTCTAAAGGCCGACTGCACATTTCCTATCTTCACAATAAAAGCCCTGCTTCATGCTGCCTGCGCTAACTAAATACAGAGTCTCGGAAAACTGGCGTGCACAAGCGATCCCTCGGAAAACTGGCGTGCACAAGCGATCCCTCGGAAAACTGGCGTGCACAAGCGATCCCTCAGAAAGCTGGCGTGCACATCACTTGTGCACGCCAGCTTTCCGAGACTCTTATTTAGTTAGCGCAGGCAGCATGAAGCAGGGCTTTTATTGTGAAGATAGGAAATGTGCAGTCGGTTTTGACGGAAGGGACGGCGCGAAAGTCTGTTGAAATAAAAAGTGTTTCTCGCCTTCCTCTCTGTCATTTTTGCATAATAATGAACTGGCAGCAGCCGGCGTCATCTCACAAGACCCTCGGGTGCCGTGAATGTCAATCAAGCAAGCTACGGAATTTGCCGCCAATGTTTTTCTTGTAAAGTGTATGGAAGCTGGATGAATTAGATGCCAAAAACCAACCACTTTCATGTGGTATTGTACAGAAAGGACAACTTTTTTTCTCCTCCATTTGAAAATGTGGGCGTTATCATCATTACTGTCTGATTCCAATCAATGCAAGTCATCAGAATCAGGTAATACACCAACTTATATTCTTGTCTTTGTGAAAGAAAGACATCTATATGTGTTACACATGCTTGTATTATCATTAAACACATTTAACTTGTTTAAAAAAATGTCTCTTTCATAAATAAGTAAATATAAATGATATATATAAATGAGGTAGATCCCCTCGAGTTGGTCAATTGAAAAGTAGCTCGCCTGCAGAAAAAGTGTGGGCACCCCTGTACTACACGGTCTTGCTGATTGTATTGTACCATATGTCCCGGCAAGAAATCTGCCTTCAAAAGACTCCGGCTTATTAGTGATTCCTAAAGCCCAAAAAAAGTCTGCGGGCTATAGAGCGTTCTCCGTTCGGGCTCCAGTACTCTGGAATGCCCTCCCGGTAACAGTTCGAGAGGCTACCTCAGTAGAAGCATTTAAGTCTCACCTTAAAACTCATCTGTATACTCTAGCCTTTAAATAGACCTCCTTTTTAGACCAGTTGATCTGCCGCTTCTTTTCTTTTTTCTCCTATGTCCCTCCCTCCCTTGTGGAGGGGGTCCGGTCCGATGACCATGGATGAAGTACTGCCTGTCCAGAGTCGGGACCCAGGATGGACCGCTCGCCTGTGTATCGGTTGGGGACATCTCTACGCTGCTGATCCGCCTCCGCTTGAGATGGTTTCCTGTGGACGGGACTCTCGCTGCTGTGTTGGAGCCACTATGGATTGAACTTTTACAGTATCATGTTGGACCCGCTCGACATCCATTGCTTTCGGTCCCCTAGAGGGGGGGGGGTTGCCCACTTCTGAGGTCCTCTCCAAGGTTTCTCATAGTCAGCATTGTCACTGGCGTCCCACTGGATGTGAATTCTCCCTGCCCACTGGGTGTGAGTTTTCCTTGCCCTTTTGTGGGTTCTTCCGAGGATGTTGTAGTCGTAATGATTTGTGCAGTCCTTTGAGACATTTGTGATTTGGGGCTATATAAATAAACATTGATTGATTGATTGATTACACACACACACACACACACACACACACACACACATCCACAAAAATAAACGCCACACATGCACCCCCCCGCCCCCCAACCTATTCCTTGACACAAATCCCTTATGGGTGATGAATGGATGGTCAGCGCCTGAGAGCTGCGACCTACCACCATGACCTTGAACTACCTTCCTTCTGTTGCTAGATATCTCGAGATGTATGTTGTAATATGTATATGTGCTTTGCTATGGAGGGTTTTTTGTCCACTCCAGACTGGGCTCCCTTAGGAGCCCAGTCTAGATTAACATTTTTTTACTCATCCTTCCCCAGCGTTGACCTTTTCCCCATCTTTTACGGGGCGCCTTATGGCGATCCATCAGCGTTCTTGTTCTGTAACCCTGTACACTGTTTGTTTGTCTAATCTTGAACAGGTTTGTGCTGAAAACAAAGTTTCGATGTACAGGCGGGGGGGGTTTGCCCACATCTGAGGTCCTCTCCAAGGTTTCTCATAGTCAGCATTCTCACTGGATGTGAATTCTCCCTGCCCACTGGGTGTGAGTTTTCCTTGCCCTTTTGTGGGTTCTTCCGAGGATGTTGTAGTCGTAATGATTTGTGCAGTCCTTTGAGACATTTGTGACTTAGGGCTATATAAATAAACATTGATTGATTGATTGATATCCTATCGCATCCACGAATAAGCTGCATAGCAGACACAGTGGTTGACTGGACTGCGCCATAAAGTGTCTTGGATGCATAGCACTAATAACTAGTGATGGGTCCGGCAACACCGATGCATCGGCGCATGCGTCGAGCTCGTAGAGACAAATCCAGAGTCGGTGCGCGTACCGCTTTTCGAAAGTCACGTGACTGATCACGAGCTGTTTCGATCACATGACCGACACACGAACTGTGCCGCACTGATGTCTGCGCGCCAAACTGTGTTTATAAGGAAGCGGCTCTGTCAACGATATGCTGCTGGCAACACAATCGCCGCACTTCTGTCGTTGGTCATTTGTCATTTATCGTCGTTGGAGATCATTTCTGCCGTGTGGGAATATTTTGATCATATATCGGGGAAAAAAAGGTATTTGTGTTAATTTCCCTGTCGTTTCATCCAATTTCAAGTATTGGTTACATTAAAAAGCGGTAACAACCAATCTCTTCGATAGCTCAGTTGGTAGAGTGGAGGACTGTAGTTGTTCATGCTAGGTTCCTTAGGGCAGTGGTTCTCAAATGGGGGTACGTGAGATTTTTTTTTTTTAAATATTCTAAAAAAATAGCAACAACTCAAAAATCCTTTATAAATATGTGTATTGAATAATACTTCAGCAAAATATGAATGTAAGTTCATAAACTATGGGGCGGTATAGCTCGGTTGGTAGAGTCGCCGTGCCAGCAACTTGAGGGTTGCAGGTTCGATTCCCGCTTCCGCCATCCTAGTCACTGCCGTTGTGTTCTTGGGCAAGACACTTTACCCACCTGCTCCCAGTGCCACCCACACTGCTTTAAATGTAACTTAGATATTGGGTGTCACTATGTAAAGCGCTTTGAGTCACTAGAGAAAAGCGCTATATAAATATAATTCACAATTCACAAAAGAAATGCAACAATGCAATATTCAGTGTTGACAGCTAGATTTTTAGTGGACATGTTCCATAAATATTGTTTATGTGTGAAATATTCTTTTTTTTGTGAAGAAATTTTTAGAATGAAGTTGATGAATCCAGATGGATCTCTATTACAATCCCCAAAGAGGGCACTTTAAGTTGATGATTACTTCTATGTGTAGAAATCTTTATTTATAATTGAATCACTTGTTTATTTTTCCACAAGTTTTTAGTTATTTTTATATCTTTTTTTTCCAAATAGTTCAAGAAAGACTACTACAAATGAGCAATATTTTGCACTGTTATACAATTTAATGAATCACAAACTGATGACATAGTGCTGTATTTTACTTCTTTATCTCTTTTTCAACCAAAAATGCTTTGCTCTGATTAGGGGGTACTTGAATTAAAAAAATGTTCACAGGGGGTACATCACTGAAAAAAGGTTGAGAACCACTGCCTTAGGGCACTTGATCAAATCCAGCTCGAACCCATTACCTTTTTACCATGAATTGATTAACGTGGACCCCGATTTAAACACGTTGAAAAACTTATTCGGGTGTTACCATTTAGTGGTCAATTGTACGGAAAATGTACTGTACTATCTACTAATAAAAGTTTCAATCAATCAATCAACAGTGCGTATTCAGAGCGCATGTAAAAACAAAAGAATTCCCACTCGACAAGTATCTTCATTCACAACACGTTCTCTTAGATTTCCATGTTATGATACACATTTAGTGGTCAATTGTAGGGAATATGTACTGTACTGTGCAATCTACTAATACAAGTTTCAATCAATCAATCAATCAATCAATCAATCTCCCATTATTTATTGATTTTATCTAAAAAGATAAAAATATTTTTTTATTCAAATGAAGATATGAAATAATCCTAAATTAAATACAATGACTTGGTTTGTATTATTGTAGATCAGGGGTAGGCAACCTATGGCTCTAGAGCCAGATGTGGCTCTCAGATAATTATATTTATATAGCGCTTTTCTCTAGTGACTCAAAGCGCTTTACAAAGTGACACCCAATATCTAAGTTACATTTAAACCAGTGTGGGTGGCACTGGGAGCAGGTGGGTAAAGTGTCTTGCCCAAGGACACAACGCCAGTGACTAGGATGGCGGAAGCGGGAATCGAACCTGGAACCCTCAGGTTGCTAGCACGGCTACTCTACCAACCGAGCTATGCCGAGTAACCGTGTAATACTCTTCCATATCAGTAGGTGGCAGTCGGTAGCTAATTGCTTTGTAGATGTGGGAAACAGCGGGAGGCAGAGTGCAGGTAAAAAGGTGTCTATTGCTTAAACCAGGGGTAGGGAACCTATGGCTCTAGAGCCCGATGACTGCATAAATCTTAGCTGACATTACTTAACATGATAAGTAATGAATAATTCCGCCGGTAATCACAGTTTCAAAAATAACGTTCAAATTATAAAACATTCTCATGCATTTTAATCCAACCATCCGTTTCCTACCGCACCTGTTCAAGATGTCGCATTAATGGTAAGAAGTATTATATGTATTATTGGTTAACTTTTATAATAACAATGTTGTTAAAAAGAATAAGAGACTTATTATACGCTACAAATGTTGGTCATACTTAAAAATGCACAAATTTAGTGGTATTCAGTGTTGAAAAATGTTATACGGCTCTTACGGAAATACATTGGGAAATATTTGGCTTTCATGGGGATAGGTTGATTGGCAACACTAAATTGGCCCTAGTGTGTGAATGTGAGTGTGAATGTTGTCTGTCTATCTGTGTTGGCCCTGCGATGAGGTGGCGACTTGTCCAGGGTGTACCCCGCCTTCCGCCCGATTGTAGCTGAGATAGGCGCCGGCGCCAGCGCCCCCCGTGACCCCAAAAGGGAACAAGCGGTAGAAAATGGATGGATGGAGGGCTCTCTCAGCCAAAAAGGTTACCGACCCCTGTTGTAGATACTAGGTCATAAAATCAGTGTCAGTTGAGTCAATCCATAGGTTGCCTGCAGGGATTCTTAATGTCCAGCAGATGTCAGTATTTAGTGACACAGTATCAATACACTTTTGCAATGTGTCGAAACGATACATGACGCCTCATTAACCCATCACTACTAATAATCACCAAGCAAATAAAACAACCCAAAAACAATCAGACAAATGTCGACAGTGATAACGTTTTCATTGAGTTAAGTATATTCAGAGAAACAGGCATATAAGTAGATGCTAACAGCTCCATTCAAAACGAATGCAGCGGCTAGGCTACGTAAAGCTACACAAATGCAACTCACCAATTCCGCAGATAAATGACACTCAAAACACTCTCGCACGACGGCCCGCGGCTCCAGCAGTCGGCTCCTACAGTTCCACATTATTACATTTCAGTTAGAAGGCTTAGTTAATTATTAAAGTGGCAGAACCGGCAGCAGCCCACTACCGGGTTTTATGCTTCCCGCGTTAGGTCACGTGACTACGCGACGCAATTACACACATGGTCACGTGACCACGTGACGTAATGACGCACGCAAGGACAGTTTAAACGACGAAAATAAATTGAAAGGATATTCAATGGGGTTTTGAAAGAATATATATAAATAAAATGATATTTAAATAGAAAGGATATTCAATGGGGGTTTGAAAGAATATTTAAATATAAAAGGATATTTAACTAGAAAGGGTATTCAATCACCCGGGTTACGCGCAGGCTACCTAGTGGTCACGTGACATGGAAGACCAATAGGACACAGGCTGCCTGGTGGTCACGTGATATGGAAGACCAATAGGACACAGGTTGCCTGGTGGTCACGTGACATGGAAGACCAATAGGACACAGGCTGCCTGCTGGTCACGTGACACGGAGGACCGCTCAAAACAAATCGCGCCAAGATTGTGAGTAAAATAAAACGCTCGTGGCGCTCAAAATAGCGGTTGAAATAACACAAAAACACTCGACATCTTAAGGGTACGTAAAAAGTGAACAACATCCGGCAAGAATTATAAAAATAAATAACTTGAAGGGCCCATTTCATCTTTTCAAAGAAGCTCAGTGTCACAATACCATTTATCACCACTATCCATCCATCCATTTCCTACCGCTTATTTCCTTTGGGGACGCGGGGGGCGCTGGTGCCTATCTCAGCTACAACCGGGCGGAAGCAAGTTCGAGTATCATTGGCAAATTTTCACTTAGTCTCGGCCTTGGCACGCATATGTGTCCTCTTTTTGGGATTTCACAATGAGGCCAGCCTAGATAAACAATGATCGGTGTAATTCTAGCTTTGTTTTATGTATATTAAAACCATTCTAGTTTCACCAAACATGGAATAAATAGGAACGTGTCAGACGATTCAGTGAAATAAAGATTTAAAAAAATTAGAATTAGCTTAGCCGCCATGTTCCACTTATATTTGTTACCTTCGCCATTTTTTGGACTATTTCAACAAACCACCACACAAGTTAGAAAAAAAAGAAAGATTTGTTATGCAAAAGTCATTCAAGAAGTGAAAGCGTCGCTTAAAACGATCACATTCAAAACAGCCAATTTGGCATTACCCAGCATGCTTTGCGGTGCAGAAGCGTTGTCCACGCATCTGCGTTGCCCATACTTGCCAACCTTGAGACCTCCGATTTCGGGAAGTGGGGGGTGGGGGTGGGGCTGGGGCGTGGTTAAGAGGGGAGGAGTATTTTTAAAGCTACAATTCACCAACCCGAGTATTTCATCCATATATATGTGAAACACTTGACTTTCAGTGAATTCTAGCTATATATATTCCGGGGCAATGGCACCTATCAAATACACAGTTCTACTAACTGTACTGTGCTTGCTGGTTACTTAAAAAAAAAAACAACAACACTTACCTTTCACTATTTGAGTAACCTTTGTTCTGCCATTTGCGTACTGGCGAGCGATCTCCGAATCCGGGAACATATCCTGTACGGATTTGTTGTAGACATCCGCAAATGAGAACGGGATGTTGCTTCCATCTTTGTCTCAGCATAAGTTACACCATCGGGTCTCCATTTTGCGAGGTGGCCCGTAATACTTGGTTGTGAACAATGATGGGCTGCGGACGCTTTGTGCTTCGCTGACCGTTCATGACTGAGTATATCCGTTCGGCCGCCGTGTTCAATGGAGAATTCTGTTCTACAAAATTTACAGGCAACATACCCCTTCCCCTTCGAACTCTCCTGGATAAACTGAAATTCTTGTTTCCAATCGTTTTGGAACTCGTAAGCGTATTTCTTCATTTTGCTCTTGGACGGCGTCGCCATGGCTGTAACTTCCTCGTTCTTCAGCTTCGTCTAGTTTGTGCAGTTTTTTTTATTAAAACCCGTAGATGTTGTGACGGGATTGGGCAGGCAAGATGTTTATATAGTGGGAAAGCAGACGTGAAAAAAGGCTGTCCGCACACTCGAGTCCACATGGCTGAATTTCAGGAGGTTTTCGGGAGAGGCGCTGAATTCCGGGATTCTACCGGAAAATCCGGCAGGGTTGGCAAGTATGGCGTTGCCAGACGGGAAAATGACAAATCTCACGATAAAACGCACTTTATTGAGCTCCACAGTGGGAATATTCCACGGTTGCTGTGTTTAATTGACATACATTATGAACAAGACTAAAGGAAACTTAGTACGAACGAAAGCGTTAAAAGTATGATGAAACCCACTAAAGCAGGGGTGTCAAACTCAAATACAGAGTGGGCCAAAATTTAAAACCGAACAAAGCCGCGGGCCAAGGTTGAACTAATTATCCTTTTAATAAGGACCCAACCAAGTTTTGCATTGAATATTGAACAAGCAAGGCTTATATAACTTTATAGTGACATGCGAAATTGAGTTTAAAAAAATAATAACAATAATTAACAAATATCAATGGCATATCAAATAAAATTTCAATAAAAACTGAATGCGTCTTTTCTATTTGCAGCCTTCTGAGATAAATATCAAAATAAACTTTTTCCAAAGGCCAATAAAGTAAAATATTGAAAGCAAAATAACGATAAGGAATGAATCAAACATTCAAGCCTTGAAGTAGCAAGAGGAAGTGAATTAACAAAACCTTAATTATTGCTCAGTTTGCTACACTGATTTGCTTCAACAGCGCTTCTATAACCTAATTGTGCAAAATCAATTTTCAAAAAACAAACGAAAAAACATCACAGAAATAACATTTAAATAAAAAAATGCAATGCCTCTTTTGTATTTGCAGCCTTCTGAAGTAAATATCAACATTAACCTTTGCCACTAGCTAATACATTTGAAAATAAAATAACAATGAGGTGGTCTGGGTTGGGGGGTGGCGGGGTTCGGTGATTATTGTAGCGTCCCAGAAGAGTTAGTGCTGCAAGGGGTTCTGGGTATTTGTTCTGTTGTGTTTCGGTGCGGTTGTTCTCCCGAATTGTGTTTGTCATTCTTGTCTGGACAGGGTTCACAGTGTGGCGCATATTTGTAACAGTGTTGAAGTTGTTTTTACGCCCACCCTCAGTGTGACCTGTATGGCTGTTGATCAAATATGCATTGTATTCACTTTTGTGTGTGTGTGTGTACAAGCCGCGTATACTATGTGACTTGGCCGGCATGCTGTATGTATAGAGGCAAAGCGGACATAACGACAGGTTGTGGAAGACGCTAAAGCCTTTAAGGCACGACCCCAATATTGTTGTCCGGGGAGAAATTCGGGAGAACGGTTGCCCTGGGAAATTTTCGGGAGGGGCACTGAACTTCGGAAGTCTCCCTGGAAAATCAGGAGGGTTGGCAAGTATGAGTATAAGCTGTATAATACCGGCGGGCCAGCTCTAATGTTAATCTGATATTGCCTCAAGGGCCAAATTAAAATTACACGGTGGGCCAATTTTGGCCCGCGGGCCAGAGTTTGACACCCATGCACTAAAGAGTAACATATTGCACGCAGAGCACATAAATTGCACATTAAAAAGGAACTATTGTACGTCTGGCAACGCTTCTCAGCACGTTTCGTGACTACTCGTCACCATAGTAACGATTTTTGTCAGCGGGAAGTTCAACCCTAAAGACTTGGTTAGGGCTTTTGCTGGATGCGTTTTGGTAAATTCTGTTTTTTATATCATTCAAATGTAACCACTTTGAATGTACATCACATCATTTTAAAACAAGCCATGTTTACTATTAACAGGAGTAACATTGACGCTGAAGACTAGACTTAGACTTCCTTTTTATTGTCATTTAAATTTGAACTTTAGAGTACAGATAAGAACAAAATTTTGTTGCATTAGCTCATGGTAGTGCAGGATAAAAAATCTATAAGGTGCAGATATAAATAAATTGTACAGATAAATATGTTGCACTTTTGCATATGCATCCATGTTTATGGATGTATGTTATATATATAAATATATAGATATATATATACGTGTGGGAAAAATCACAAGACTACTTCATCTCTACAGAACTGTTTCATGAGGGATTCCCTCAATCATCAGGAGATATATATATATACACATATATATATATATATATACACATATATATATATACATATATACACATATATATACATACATACATACATATATGTATATATATATATATAAAAAATAAATTTTTGGGGGGAATTAAGGGGATTATTATGATACGTTCAAGAGTCTTATGGCATGAGGGAATAAGCTAATATAATGATAATAATAATAATAGGTTTTATTTGTAAAAAAGCACTTTACGTTGAGCAAACAACCTCAAAGTGCCTCAGTGTAAAAAATAGTGATAATAATAGTAGTAAAAAGATAATAAAAATAAATAAAATATAAAAGTAAAAACAACCCAATAGCTAGAACCAGCATGCATGTCTATATAAAGGCTTTTTTTTAAAAAAAAAGATGGGTTTTTAAGCCTTTTTTAAAAGCATCCACAGTCTGAGGTGCCCTCAGGTGGTCAGGGAGAGCGTTCCACAGACTGGGAGCAGCGGAGCAGAAACCCCGAATCCCATTGTTCGAAGCTTTGTCCGTGGAGGTTGGAGGAGGTTAGCCTGTCCGAAGCCGAGGTGTCGTGTGGAGGATTTGGGTTGGGGGTGAGCAATTCCTTGGGGTAGAGGGGGGCACTGGTGAGTTAGTAGGGAGATTTTGAATTCAATCCCGAATGGAACAGGAAGTTGGTGTGATGTGGTCATGTTTCCGCACTCTCATCATGTTACAGAACATGGTTCTGCTACAGAGGCTGCGGAACCTCTGCGCCTGAACATCAGTTTTGAATACATGGGTTTCCGATGACGTCACAACCGTCACCACCATTCCCCTTGTCCGCCATCTTGTGTGTCAAAACAAACACTCGTAACCAAGGACGCCTCCGTTGTATTTTTGTGAGAAATGGGTCACACGTGTCGTTTGGGGCTGTGTAAACCGCGCCAATTGAGGACAAAGAACAACAAAGTACTACGATATCGCAAAGGTCTAAGTAAAACAGGGAAAAGAAACCGAGCGACTGTCGACAGAAAGGCGCAACCTGTGGCTAGCTAGAATCAATGGAGTGGGATTTACCCCAGATCCAGCAAAACGACATTATAAAGGTTGCTCTGATCATTTTGTAACAGGTACTTTGAATTATGTTGCTCTCTGTATCGATGATAAAATGTGTTACGGTTGTGATCAAAATGATTCAACCCCCACACAATTTTGGTGTTTTAGCAAGTTGGACATTTACTCCGTGTATTTTGTTTATAGTCATATTAAATAAAGACGCGTTAAATAGACAAATGCAACTTGAATTACAACATTATATTTTGTAACATACCAAACAGTGTCATTTCTCTTAATATCTCATTGACAAAATTATTCAACCCCTTGAAGATCATACTGTATGGTTAGAATAGATATTAAAACATAGGAGGAACTACTATAATATAATATAGACAATCTACGCTTATTTTTGGACGATTTTATTAAAATTTGACTGAATTAAATCAAGATACCCTAAAACTTCCATATCCCTATAAAAACTACAAGAAAATCCCCAAAAGGCTGTCTATGTGATTAATGAGTGAAAATCTAAGCTGACCAACACGCCGGACTGTAGTCAGTTGGAAGCGTGTCTTAATGAAATTAAACAATGGATGTCCGCTAATTTTTTGCAACTCAACGCCAAAAAAAACGGAAATGCTGATTATCGGTCCTGCTAGACACCGACCTCTATTTAATAATACAACTCTAACATTTGACAACCAAATAATTAAACAAGGTGACTTAGTAAAAAATCTGGGTATTATCTTCGACTCAACTCTCTCCTTTGAGTCACACATTAAAAGCGTTACTAAAACGGCCTTCTTTCATCTCCGTAATATCGCTAAAATTCGCTCCATTCTGTCCACTAAAGACGCTGAGATCATTATCCATGCGTTTGTTACGTCTCTTCTCGATTACTGTAACGTATTATTTTCGGGTCTCCCCATGTCTAGCATTAAAAGATTACAGTTGGTACAAAATGCGGCTGCTAGACTTTTGACAAGAACAAGAAAGTTTGATCACATTACGCCTGTACTGGCTCACCTGCACTGGCTTCCTGTGCACTTAAGATGTGACTTGAAGGTTTTACTACTTACGTATAAAATACTACACGGTCTAGCTCCATCCTATCTTGCCGATTGTATTGTACCATATGTCCCGGCAAGAAATCTGCGTTCACAAGACTCCGGCTTATTAGTGATTCCTAGAGCCCAAAAAAAGTCTGCGGGCTATAGAGCGTTTTCCGTTCGGGCTCCAGTACTCTGGAATGCCCTCCCGGTAACAGTTCGAGATGCTACCTCAGTAGAAGCATTTAAGTCTCACCTTAAAACTCATCTGTATACTCTAGCCTTTAAATAGACCTCCTTTTTAGACCAGTTGATCTGCCGCTTCTTTTCTTTTTTCTCCTGTGTCCCCCCCCCTCCCTTGTGGAGGGGGTCCGGTCCGATGATCATGGATGAAGTACAGGCTGTCCAGAGTCAAGACCCAGGATGGACCGCTCGTCGGGCCCCAGGATGGACCGCTCGCCTGTGTATCGGTTGGGGACATCTCTACGCTGCTGATCCGCCTCCGCTTGAGATGGTTTCCTGTGGACGGGACTCTCGCTGCTGTCTTGGATCCGCTTGAACTGAACTCTCGCGGCTGTGTTGGAGCCACAATGGATTGAACTTTCACAGTATCATGTTAGACCCGCTCGACATCCATTGCTTTCGGTCGCCTAGAGGGGGGGGATTGCCCACATCTGAGGTCCTCTCCAAGGTTTCTCATAGTCATCATTGTCACTGGCGTCCCACTGGATGGGAATTCTCCCTGCCCACTGGGTGTGAGTTTTCCTTGCCCTTTTGTGGGTTCTTCCGAGGATGTCGTAGTCGTAATGATTTGTGCAGTCCTTTGAGACATTTGTGATTTGGGGCTATATAAATAAACATTGATTGATTGATTGACATTAGCCTGAAACAATTGTTGTTTATTCATTTTAGGAAAACGAGCAGATCTATACCATTTTACCAACCCGGATTGGGCGCCATCCTTAAAAACTCGCAACCTTTTGATCCACAATCATCTAAGAAGAGATATGAACGAGCAAAAGGCAGGCATGAAAAATACAAACGCTCTAAGATCACCCCCTGGGAAGTGAGGGGAGCAGTGGGCAGCAGCAGTGCCGCGCCCGGGAATCATTTATGGTGATTTAATTACCAATTCCAACCCTTGATGCTTAGTGCCAAGTAGGGAGGCAACGGGTCCCATTTTTATAGTCTTTGGTATGACTCGGCCGGGATTTGAACTCACAACCTACCGATCTCAGGGCGGACATGCTAACCACTAGGCCACTGAGTAGGTCAAAATAAGAATGGGAAATTGTTCCAGTTTCAAGGCTTCAACAATTAGTTTCCTCAGTTCCCAAACATTTATTTAGTGTTGTTAAAAGAAAAGATGATGCAACACAGTGCTGAACATGTCCTTTCCTAACTACTTTGGCATGTGTTGCAGCCATGAAATTCTAAGTTAATTATTATTTGCAAAAAAAAAATAATAAAGTTTTTGAGTTTGAACATCAAATATCTTGTCTTTGTAGTGCATTCAATTGAATATGGGTTGAAAAGGATTTGCAAATCATTGTATTCCGTTATATTTATGTCTAACACAATTTCTGTCTTTGATCTTACCAATCAAAAGGCTTGTAAAACTCCACTGTGAAGGATGGGAAGCGACATGAAGGTGTCGTTTTCTTTGATCTATTGTGATCCACAGGAAGAGCCTGTCTTCACCCGAGATCTACAAAGCCGAAAGGAAGTAGGACCTGACCCCTTTCCATGCACCTTTTCTTTGAACTGTTTTTTAACCGAGGGCAACGGCTGTTTACGACCCCCTTCCTTTAGAAACGGCTGTTCCCATGTAATCATGGAAAGTCCAAATAAAAAATGAGGCGTGCAACCTTTCATCAGAGTGTGGGACGACACTGTACAAGGGTACAGGTCTTCGCGTTTATTCTCATCGAGCCAAATTGAATCCTGTCTCTGTTTAATTCCTTGCATCTTGTCTGTTTGATAGACGTCATCGGTGTTTGAACCTGACCTCTTCCGTCCCACTCCTTGACAGGGGGTGGAAAGGACTTGAGAGGGAACCGGAGAGGAAGTGTGACTGAAAATGGCGGAGAAGATAAAGCTGACAGCGATAAGAAAGGCAGAAAGCTTTAACAAGCTCAGAAAGTCCCCACTGACGCAACACGACATTCACACCATTCTACTTTCTCATTAAAAAGCCATTTTATTACCAATAGTAGTTTGACACCCATACAAACTATCCCCTTTGTCCAATGTTTCCTCAATTGTTACCTTTCTTCTTCTCCACCGCCTTCACTCGGCCCTCCAGGCTCCTCAGGCGATGCTCCAGAACGCCCGTCTGGTCCGAGCCGGAGGTCAGCAGGCTCAACAGGATGTACGCCAGCACCAGGCCGCCCAGGCGCACCGCCGTGGTATCCCCGCTGGCGCTCTTGTCGCTCACGATCATGGCGAAGAGCCACAGCACCACCGCCATCTTCACCAACCAGAAGACCTGCCGCAGAGTGCCGATCACCAGGCGGAGGAGGATGGTCAGGCCCCAGTAGCCCATGAGAGCCAGGATGCCCCACTGGGCCACTGTGATCACACCCTCTGGGGTGAAGCGAGGCAGCGTGAAGGTAGCTGGGATGGGAACAATGAATTACATTATTTAAAAAAAAAAAGAAAAAAAAAGTCGTAGCAGCCTGAGGGAGAGGCACTCCCTCATATTTCCTACTTTCAGTGCCAACAAACTGGGAGTAAACAAGCCTCGCACCAAACACCCACCATCAAATCCTGTGACTCGAAGGATCTCCGTCACGTACACGGCGATGACGTTGAGGCCGCTGGACGCCCCTTCGGCCACGCAGCGGATCATCATTTGCAAAAACTGTTTGGGTGTCCAGAGAAGACAAGTTTTAGCTCGTTGCAACACTTTCTGATCACATTCAAAACACATGAAAACTGAGCCCTTCCTCTTTTTTTTTTTAAGTCATATTCTCTCTCATTGACATGATATACACTGTGCAGGCCAAAAGTTTAATGCGTTTTATCTTCATGAATGTTTACATTGTAAATTGTCACTGAAGGCATCAAAACTATGAATGAACACATGTGGAGTTATGTACTTAACAAAAAAAAACATGTTTTATATTCTTGTTTGTTCAAAATAGCCCCCCTTTGCTCCGATTACTTTTTTGCACACTCTTGGCATTCTCTCCATGAGCTTCAAGCACACCTGTGAAGTGACAACCATTTCAGGTGATTACCTCTTAAAGCTCATCGAGAGAATGCCAAGAGTGTGCGAAAAAGTAATCAATCAATCAATGTTTATTTATATAGCCCCAAATCACAAATGTCTCAAAGGACTGCACAAATCATTACGACTACAACATCCTCGGAAGAACCCACAAAAGGGCAAGGAAAACTCACACCCAGTGGGCAGGGAGAATTCACATCCAGTGGGACGCCAGTGACAATGCTTACTATGAAAAACCCTGGAGAGGACCTCAGATGTGGGCAACCCCCCCCCCTCTAGGGAACCGAAAGCAATGGATGTCGAGCGGGTCTAACATGATACTGTGAAAGTTCAATCCATAGTGGCTCCAACACAGCCGCGAGAGTTCAGTTCAAGCGGATCCAAGACAGCAGCGAGAGTCCCGTCCACAGGAAACCATCTCAAGCGGAGGCGGATCAGCAGCGTAGAGATGTCCCCAACCGATACAGGCGAGCGGTCCATCCTGGGTCCCGACGAGCGGTCCATCCTGGGTCTCGACTCTGGACAGCCAGTACTTGATCCATGGTCATCGGACCGGAGCAAAGGGTGGCTATTTTGAAAGAACTAGAATATAAAACATGTTTTCGGTTATTTCCCCTTTTTTTGTTAAGTGCCGTATTTTTCGGCCTACAAGGCGCGCTTAAAATTATTTTTTTTCCACAAAACTCGACAGTGCGCCTTATAACCCGGTGCGCCTAATGTAAGGAATACGTTTGGTTGAGCTTACCCACCTCGAAGTAATTTTATTTGGTAAATGGTGTAATGATAAGTGTGAACAGTAGATGGCGGTCAAACATAAGAGATAAGTGTAGGCTGCACCGTTCGTTCTGCTTCAACATCCGAGTATTATCTTCTTAAGGCCCAAGCTGTTTGTTTACAAGCTTTTTAAATTTCTCTTTACTATTTGGGCTTATTGGACTCTAATTAAAATAAAAACTAAGAATCAGCTTTTGATATGATGTACTTAGTCCATAAGTACACAAACATATACTTCATGTTTAGTGACATGCTAATTCTTATTTATACACCTTTTCCAAATTCCATTGTTTGTTGTACTCTTCGGACACCACCAGATGGCAGCATAAGTGTCCACATAAGCAGCCATAAAACCCCAATTCGGTAGTGCACAACATTTTGGAAATAAGAGCTAAAAGGTGCTGTCCACGCATGTGGCCACTAAGCCTTTAGAGGTTTTAAGGTGTGTCTATAGGGTAAGACGAATTCCCTGGCATTTTGCTTCGCAATATTATGCAAAAGCGACTTTTCTTACCTTCTGGTACCTGCTGATCTGTACTTGGGATCTGACTAAGTCCTGAAAAATTGCGCGAATCCGCCTTTGTAGTCCGTGTCGACACCGGAGTCGATAAGCTTCTTCTTTTTCTCTATCTTCTTGTTATGGGACATTCATCCTCCACTGTTGCCATTTGTAGTATAAAGTATTGTAAAGTACTTACTTATATGAGTCAGTATCCTCGCCATGAAAGCGCTAAAACATACCGGTGTCGTGAATTTACATTATTCACCCAAAGAACTTTAGCTATTGGACTTCAGGTCAGACAGTTTTTCATGGGACACATTTCCGGCGTTGTTGCACTAATGAGCCACGGATGAGGAGATGCTGCTCCGTTATTGATTGAAGTAAAGTCTGAATTTCATTACAACAGTTAGCTCCATTTTTTGACACTTTTCCCACTCTACACCGCTACAACAAAGATGACGGGGCGAAGACGCTGTCAAAGGTGAGCCACGTAAATAAGAAAGCGCATCCAGTATTTTTTAACTTTAGAAAGTTATATGGTTGAAACCGATAATGATGCCCAAAAACTTAAAAAAAGATGGGAAAACCTCAAATGCTTATTTTGAAAATGTTAATTTCTTTGAAAACATTATTTTGTTTATAGATTATATGCAATCTGTTGTTTCCTAATTTGAGTGTGCATAAATGAGTTGCTAAATCCGACCTGGACATAATCTGAATAGTATATAAATGTAATTTTTGTTTACAGATTATATGCAATCTGTTATGTTCTCCAATTTGTATGTACATACATGAAGGTGCGTGTTGCTGAGCCCGACCTGGACTGGACCTGGTTTTAAGAACCCCTTAAACAAGGGGTGTCAAACTCAAATACAGAGTAGACCAAAATTGTAAACTGAACAAAGCCGAGAGCCAAAGTTGAACAACTTAACCTTTTAATAGGGACCCAAACAAGTTTTGCATTGAATATTGAACTAGCAAGGCTTATATAACTTTATAGTGACATGCAAAATCGAGTTTTGTTGGTAGCGGGGGTGTATATTGCAGCGTCCCGGAAGAGTTAATGCTGCAAGGGGTTCTGGGTATTTGTTCTGTTGTGTTTATGTTGTGTTACGGTGTGGATGTTCCCCCGAAATGTGTTTGTCATTCTTGTTTGGTGTGGGTTCACAGTGTGGTGTAACAGTGTTAAAGTTGTTTATACGGCCACCCTCAGTGTGACCTGTATGGCTGTTGACCAAGTATGCATTGCATTCGCTTGTGTGTGTGTAGAAGCCACATATTACGTGACTGGGCCGGCACGCTGTTTGCATGGAGGAAAAGCGGACGTGACGACAGGTTGTAGATGATGCTAAAAGCAGTACCTTTAAGGCACGCCCCCAATATTTTTGTCCAAGTGGAAATTCGGGATTCTCCTGGAAAAATGGGGAGGGTTGGCAAGTATGAGAATTAGCGTTGAATGCGGTGATACAACGGCACCGCCACTGTATAATACCGGCGGGCCAGCTCTAATGTTAATTTATTATTGCCTCAAGGGCCAAATTAAATTACATGGGCCAGAGTTTGACACCCATGCTTTAAACAATCTAATTTCATTGACAACCTGATCTGGTGAAGATAAGGTAATTTAAAAACAATAAAATTAGAAAGAAAGTAAAACGATATAAAAACAGTTACATAGAAACTAATAATTAATGAAAATGAGTAAAATTAACTGTTAAAAGTTAGTACTATTAGTGGACCAGCGTGTGTGCTTCACGGACTGTACGTATCCCGTGCAGATAGTATTGTTCTAAATTGTAGGAACCAGATTATTATAACAGAAAGAAACAACCCTTTTGTGTGTATGAGTGTAAATGGGGGAGGGAGTTTTTTTTTGGGTTGGTGCACTGAATGTAAGTGTATTTTGTATTTTTTATGTTGACTTAACTAAAAAAAACGGCACATCTTGAAGCGACTGTCAGAAAGCAGCTTGAAGATGATCTGTAAAACATCATCTATGCCAGTGGTCCCCAACCATTGGTAACGGGCCGCAGAAGAATTTTTTATAAAAAATAAATAAATGGGTTGTACTTTTATAGCGCTTTTCTACCTTCAAGGTACTCAAAGCGCTTTGACACTACTTCCACATTTACCCATTCACACACACATTCACACACTGATGGAGGGAGCTGCCATGCTAGGCGCCAACCAGCACCCATCAGGAGCAAGGGTGAAGTGTCTTGCTCAGGACACAACGGACGTGACGAGGTTGGAACTAGGTGGGATTTGAACCAGGGACCCTCGGGTTGCGCACGGCCACTCTTCCACTGTGCCACGCCGTCTCATGAAAAATAAATAAATAAAATAAATATTTTTTTTTCAAACACAATATACACTTACAAATAGTGCACCAACCACAAAAAAATCCCTTTTTCATGACAAAAACGTCCCTTTTTCATGACAAAGAAGAAAAATAAAAAGAAAAGAAAAAAAGCGTTGACCGGTCCGCAGATACAAAAAGGTTGGGGACCACTGATCTATGCAACATTTTGACCAAAGAACCACCATTACATGTTATGTAGACCAGTGGACCCCAACCACCGGGCCGCAGAAGAATTTTTTATTAATTTTTTTTTTAAATTGTTTTAAAAAATATATATTTTTATTAAATCAACATAAAAAAACAAGATAAACTTACAATTAGTGCACTAACCCAAAAAAACTCCCTTTTTCATGACAAAGAAAAAAAAATATATATATATATAAATAAATAAATAAAAAGACAACCCCCCCCCGGGCCGCGGGACAAATTACTAAGCGTTGACCGGTCCGCAGATACAAAAAGGTTGGGGACCACTGATCAATGCAACATTTTGACCAAAGAACCACCATTACATGTTATGTAGACCAGTGGACCCCAACCACCGGGCCGCAGAATAATTTTTTATTAATTGTTTTTTTTTTAATTGTTTTAAAAAATATATATTTTTATTAAATCAACATAAAAAACAAGATAAACTTTCAATTAGTGCACTAACCCAAAAAAACTCCCTTTTCATGACAAAGAAAAAAAAAAATATATATATATATAAATTAAAAAAAAAAAAGACACCTCCCGCGTCCACCAGCCGCAGGAAAAATTATCAAGCGTTGACCGGTCCGCAGCTAAAAAAGGCAGTGTTTTACATACGACTCCTTTAATGCGCTCTATAATCCGGTGTGCCTTACATATGACAAAAGAACAAAAATAGACCGTTCATAAGCAGTGCGCCTTATAATCATGTGCGCCCTATGGTCCGTAAAATACGGTACATAACTCCACATGTGTTCATTAATTGTTTTGATGCCTTCTTTGACAATGTAAAATATATAGTCATGAAAATAAAGAAAACACATTGAATGAGAAGGCGTGTTCAAACTTTAGGCCCTTACTGTACATAATAGTGAAGGGAAATAACTTTCTGAACATAATTTAATTGCTGCTTTGCTGTGGACTTGAGCAAACAGCTGTGTGTGAGTGGCAACAGCTGCCCCACCTCTATTTTTGTATACCAAGCACACAAACAAACGCACACATGCAGAGGAATCGTCCGTCAAGGTCAGGGGAAGCCCTGCAAAGTCGCTTATCTGCACCTGTTGCACGACAGCAACTTACAAAGTGAGGACTGTTCAGCATGTCAGAGCATGACTCGGGCATCTGTCACCTCACGGTGCTGTCTGTGTACGCCTTAAAATAGGCCTTGTTAGACAATTGATATAGCAATTAATTTATCTATTAACTGGTGTAATTCTGTGGAAATGACTGTTCACATTTTGAAGTCATTGTGACAAAATAGTCTGCAGCCAGTCTCAACTAGTAAGAAGAGAAGCTATGGCCAGTTGAGTGACTACTAATGCAAACACCTCCTCCTGAGAGATTAAAAAAAAAAAGGTTATAAAAACATTCGCACATATGCTGCAGTATAAGCCTATTCAATACCTAATAATGCTAACAATATAGCAAATATTACCCAGTAGTTGGGAACATCCATTGTCTACTGCTTGTCCCTTTTGGGGTCGCTAGAGCCTATCTCAGCTGCATTCGGGCGGAAGGCAGTGTACACCTTGGACAAGTCGCTATATCATCGCAGGGCCAACACAGATAGACAGACAACATTCACACACTGGGGCCAATTTAGTGTTGCCAATCAACCTATCCCCAGGTGCATGTCTTTGGAGGTGGGAGGAAGCCGGAGTACCCGGAGGGAACCCACACAGTCACGGGGACAACATGCAAACTCCACACAGAAAGAGGATTGACCCCAAGACTGCTCAGGACCTTCATAACTAACCCCTCTTCCACCTTGATGCCATAGTTTGCAACATTTAAAATAAAATACAAAAATCGTACCTGTCCGTCTTTTTGAAAGAGTGTACGTTTCGAAATCTACATTATTTACAATTGGGGTTGAATCATTTCAAGTCTATACAGTCATCGTATTAAAATGTCAATGTCAACATAATATTTACTAGACCAAGGGCATTCTCATCGCAGATACCAAAGCCCTTGGAGGGCCGCTTCATGATAAGAAATACAGTAGGAACGGGATTGAGAAGGCACTATTTTGTTTACAAGTGCAATGTCCACTTTAGCCGCCATTCCAGCTTTGACCAGTTGCTATGTAGAGTGAAGCTTTCCCTCATTTTCAGCAGACTGCATTGCAAAATGATTAACCCCTCCTCTTCCTCTCATGTGAGATCCACCCAGGACTGGGTCCGTGTAAATCCCGTTCCTACTGTAGCTTGTTGCATCGAATAATATTGAGGTAAAAGCTGCTTTTTTCTGTCGACATTTAGTTACATTAATCATCCATCCAGGGGCGGCACAGCTCGGTTGGTAAAGTGGCCGTGCTAGCAACGTGAGGGTTGCAGGTTCAATTCCCGCTTCCGCCATTGTAGTCACTGCCGTTGTGTCCTTGGGCAAGACACTTTACCCACCTGCTCCCAGTGCCACCCACACTGGTTTAAATGTAACTTAGATATTGGGTTTCTCTATGTAAAGCGCTTTGAGTCACTAGAGAAAAGTGCTATATAAATAATTCACATCCATCCATTTTCTTCCGCTTATTCCCTTTGGGGTCGCTGGTGCCTATCTCAGCTACAATCGGGCGGAAGGCGGGTTACACCCCGGACAAGTCGCCACCTCATCGCAGTTACATTAATCAATAAAGATTAAATAAAGTTGATCCACATTCTTTTTAGGCAATCACGGAGATTTGGCCCCCGGGCCTTGAGTTTGACATGTGTACCTGACTCAATAAAGTTGAAAAACTTAGTCGGGTGTTACCATTTAGTGGTCAATTGTACGGAATATGTACTGTACTGTGAAATCTACTAATAAAAGTTTCAATCAATCAAACATGTTGAAAGTGCAATTTCATGTGCGTTTATTCAAAAAATATTAACGATGGTTATATCAAGCAGAAAAAAAACACGCATCAAAGCTATAAAGCAGGGGTGTCAAACTCAAATACAGAGTGGGCCGAAATTTAAAACTGAACAAAGCCGCGGGCCAAGGATGAACAAATTATCCTTTTAATAGGGTCCCAAACAAGTTTTGCATTGAATATTGAACAAGCAAGGCTTATATAACTTTATAGTGACATGCAAAAACAAGTAGCAAATAATAATAATAATAATAATAATGATTAAAAAATATCAATGGCATATCAAATAAAAATTGAGTGCGTCTTTTCAATTTGCAGCCTTCCAAGGTAAATATCAAAGCAAACTTTTTCCACAGGCTAATAATACATTTGAAAATAAAATAACAATAATGAATGAATCAAACATTCAAGCCTTGAAGTAACAAGAGAAAGTGCATGAATAAATTCTTAAATATTGCTCAGTTTGCTACACTGATTTGCTTTACCACTGAATATGGAACAAGCAATACTTATATAACTTAATAGTGCAAAATAAACTTTCAAAAAACAAACAAAAAAACATCAATGGTAAAATAAATACAACTTTAATAAAACATTGAATGCGTCTTTTCTATATTTGCAGCCTTCTGAGGTAAATATCAACATTACATTTTTCCACAGGCTAATAAATCTTAAAATAATGCGATGGGTGGGGGGTGGCGTCAGGTGGTAACGAAGGGTGCATAATGTAGTGTCCCAGAAGAGTGAGTGCTGCAAGGGATTGTGGGTATTTGTTCTGTTGTGTCTATGTTGTGTTACAGGGCAGATGTTCTCCCGAAATGTGTTTGTCATTCTTGTTTGGTGTAGGTTCACAGCGCGGCGCATATTTGTAACAGTGTTAAAGTTGTTTATACGGCCACCCTCAGTCTGACCTGTATGGCTGTTGAGCAAGTATGGACGGCATTCACTTAAGTGTGTGTATAAGTCGCATATATTATATGACTTGTCCGGCACGCTGTTTGTATTGAGGAAAAGCGGACGTGAGAACATATTGTAGACAACGCTAAAGGTAGTGCCTTATAGGCACGCTACCAATATTGTTTTATGGGTGGAAATCTGGAGAAATTCGGGAGAATGGTTGGAAAATCGGGACGGTTGGCAAGTATGAGTATTAGCGGCGAATGCATTGTTACAGCAGTATCGGCGGGCCAGTTCTAATGTTAATTTGATATTGCCTCAAGGGCCAAATGAAATTGCAGGGCGGGCCCGCGGGCCAGAGTTTGACACCCATGCTATAAAGCATAACCAAACTAACTAATCAATAGTAGAGTACATTTATATAGCGCTTTTTTTCCTCCTAAGACTCCCAAGCGCTTTACACAGTGAAACCCATGATCTAAATCTTTAAACTACATTCAAACCAATGTGGGTGGTACAAGAAGCAGGTGGGTAACGTGTCCTGCCCAAGGACAACAGCTGTGACAAGGATGGCGGAAACTAGAACCTTCGAGTTGCTGGCACGGCCGCTTTACCCGCCAAGCCACGACGCCTCAATAGATTACTAAAATAAATCGGTAGCTGCAGCCCTGATAAACATGTATTTTCAGTGATGAACTAGAAAAAAAAAAGGAAAAAAATCTGTTGTCAAAAGTAAAAGGAAGTAGCCTGTGGAAATTATTAGTATGAGTCAGAAAGTATGGGAATGAGTCAGTCTGCACAACAAGTTACAGACAAAAGTGGTGGAACAAGATAAAGTCAGAACACAGGTTTTGAAAAGTCCCAGGAATGTGAATGTACTGGTCTTACTTCTTTCAATAATGGTCAAGATTCTGATCCTCAATATTGGCAAAAATAAATGACAATTTACCTTTATAAGATGAGGTGAAGCTGAAACATTACATTGAACAGATTGTTTTCTTACTGGATATACTTTTTAGTTTCTTCTAGTCAGACAAGATTTAGGTTTAGTAAATGTTATATACAGTACAGGCCAAATGTTTGGACACACCTTCTCATGTAATGAGTTTTCATTATTTTCATGACTATTTACATTGTAGATTGTAACCAAGGGCATCAAAACTATGAATGAACACGTGGAGTTATGTACCGTATTTTCCGGACCATAGGGCGCACCGGATTATAAGGCGCAATGCCGATGAACGGTCTATGTATGATCTTTTTTCCATAAATACGGCGCACCCGATTATAGGGCACATCAAATGAGTCATATTATTACTTTTTTCTAAATGTAAAACACTTCCTTGTGGTCTACATCAGTGGTCCCCAACCACCGGGCTGCAGAAGAATTTTTTATAAAAAAAAAATATATATATATATATTTTTTTTTAATATTAAATCAACATAAAAAACACAACATACACTTACAATTAGTGCACCAACCACAAAAACGTCCCTTTTTCATGACATTGCATTCGGGCGGAAGGCGGGATACATCCTGGACAAGTCGCCACCTCATCGTCATCGCAGGGCCAACAGATAAACAGACAACATTCACACACTAGGGCCAATTTAGTGTTGCCAATCAACCTATCCCCAGGTGCATGTTTTTGAAGGTGGGAACCCACGCAGTCACGGGGAGAACATGCAAACTCCACTCGGGATTGAACCCAGGACTACTCTGGACTCTCGTATTGTGAGGCACATGCACTAACCCCTGTACCACCGTGCTGCCCCTTCAGTGACAATCCACAATGTAAATAGTTATGAAAATAAAGAAAACGCATTGAATGAGAAGGTGTGTCCAAACGCTTGGCCTGTACTCTACATTTTTATAAATGTTGTACGCTAAACTTCTTTGACCTGACACCCAAGTCCTAACTGGACACATAATCTGATAGAACCGCCAGATTAAAGTTCTATTTCGGTTTCTGATCCAACTCTTTCTGCATCCTGGAGACGGCGTGGAGAAATTGAGAGAGTGGCCGTGCCAGCAATCTGAGAGTTACTGGTTCAATCCGGAACTTCTACCCTGTTGTGTCCTTGAGAACTTGACACTTCACCCTTGCTCCTGATGGGTCCTGGTTAGCACCTTGCATGGCAGCTCCCGCCATCAGTGTGTGAAAATGGGTGGATGTGGAAATACAAAGCCCGTTTCCATATGAGTTGGGAATTGTGTTAGATGTAAATATAAACGGATACAATGATTTGCAAATCATTTTCAACCCATATTCAGTTGAATATGCTACAAAGACAACATATTTGATGTTCAAACTTATAAACATTTTTTTTTATCAAATATTCATTAATTTTAAGAATTTGATGCCAGCAACACGTGACAAAGAAGTTGGGAAAGGTGACAATAAATACTGATAAAGTTGAGGAATGCTCATCAAACACTTATGGAACATCCCACAGGTGTGCAGGCTAATTGGGAACAGGTGGGTGTCATGATTGGGTATAAAAGCAGCTTCCATGAAATGCTAAGTAATTCACAAACAAGGATGCGGCGAGGGTCACCACTTTGTAAGAAAATTGTCGAACAGTTTTAGAACAACATTTCTCAACGAGCTATTGCAAGGAATTTACGGATTTTACCATCTAGGGTCCGTAAAATCATCAAAAGGTTCAGAGGATCTGGAGAAATCACTGCACGTAAGCGATGACGTTACGGACCTTTGACCCCTCAGGCGGTACTGCATCAAAAACCGACATCAGTGTGGTAAAGGATATCACCACATGGGCTAAGGAACACTTCATAAAACCACTGACAGTAATTACAGTTGGTCGCTACATCTGTAAGTGCAAGTTAAAACTCTACCATGCAAAGCCAAACCCATTTATCAACAACACCCTGAAACGCCGCCAGCTTCGCTGGGCCCGAGCTCACCTAAGATGGACTGATGCAAAGTGGAAAGGTGTTATGTGGTCTGACGAGTCCACATTTCAAATTATATTTGGAAACAGAGGACGTGGTGTCCTCCAGAACAAAGAGGAAAATAACCATTCGGATTGTTATAGGCGCAAATTTCAAAAGCCATCATCTGTGATGGTATGGGGGTGTATTAGTGCCCAAGGCATGGGTAACTTACACTTCTGTGAAGGCACCATTAATGCTGAAAGGTCCATACAGGTTTTGGAGCAACATATTTTGTCATCCAAGCAACGTTATCGTGGACGCCCCTGCTTATTTCAGCAAAACAATGCCAAACCAAGTGTTACAACAACGTGGCTTCATAATAAAAGAGTATGGGCATTGGGTACTCTCCTGGCCCGCCTGCAGTCCAGACCTGTCTCCCATCAAAAATGTGTGGCGCATTATGAAGCGTAAAATACGACAGCAGAGACACCTGACTGTTGAAGGACTGAAGCTCTACATAAAACAAGAATGGGAAAGAACTCCACTTTCAAAGTTTGAACAATTAGTTTCCTCAGTTCTCAAACGTTTATTGAGTGTTGTAAAAAGAAAAGGTGATGTAACACAGTGGTGAACAAGCCCTTTCCCAACTACTTTGGCACGTGTTGCAGCCATGAAATTCTAAGTTAATTATTATTTGCAAAAAAAAATAAAGTTTATGAGTTTGAACATCAAATATCTTGTCTTTATAGTGCATTCAATTGAATATGGGTTGAAAAGGAATTGCAAATCATTGTATTTGTTTATATTTACATCCAACACAATTTCCCAACTCATATGGACACAAGTTTTGTAGTCAAAGTGCTTTGGGTTCCTTAAAATAAGGGGCAGAAAGGGGCTATACAAGTACAACCATTTACCATCCCTTTTGCACTAAAGCAGCAGAATACATGGATTCCTCACCTCACATGCATGAAATACCCCACATGCACGTAATTCCTCACCTCACATGCATGGAATATTTGTTTTAATCTGAACAAGCGTCTCTCAGGAAGATGCACCACTACTGCTACTGCAAACAATAACAAACACACTATTGGATGGGACCTTATGTGTCCTGTGCAACGTTGGTCTACAATCATGTCATGCTACTAGGGGGGGCAGGTTAGAAGAAAATCCCAGGTGGTTTCTTACCATGGCCACTGAATAGACGTTCTCCTGCCCGAGCAGTGACTCTAGAAACAAGAGTGCACTCTAGGAGAGCAGAAGAGCGAAGTGACAACAGGTGAAGAAGCCAAAAAGGAGGGGGGAGCATTAAACGTTGTGGTTGGATGAAGACAGAGAGAAAGAGGTCCAATTAGTGGTTATTTAAAGGCCTACTGAAACCCACAACTACCGACCATGCAGTCTGATAGTTTATACATCAATGATGAAATATTAACATTGCAACACATGCCAATACGGCCTTTTTAGTTTAATTAATTGCAATTTAAAATTTCCCGCGAGGTATCCCGTTGAAAACGTCGCGGAATGATGACGCTTATGACGCGTGACGTCACCGGTGGTAGCGGACATGTTCTCCCAGCACCGATCACGGCTAAAAGTAGTCTGTTTTTATCGCATAATCACACAGTATTCTGGACATCTGTGTTGCTGAATCTTTTGCAATTTGTTCAATTATTAATGGAGACGTCAAAGAAGAAAGGTGTAGATGGGAAGCGGTGTATTGCAGCCGGCTGTAACAACACAAACACAGCCGGTGTTTCTCTGTTTGTTGTGAAGCTTTAATATGGAACAGAGCGGTCAAGCGAACACGGTTCTCTCCCACATGTCGACCGGCAGGTTTCGGTGAGAAAATTGTGGTAATAAGTCGTCTCTTACCGTAAACATGAGCGGAGCTTGTGTCTTTCCTCCTGCAGCTGTGACTTTCTTGCCTTCTCCGTGGCTTCCCTCAGAGACACTGGCTGTCACCACACCCCTCCGACTTCCAGGTATGACTATATAACAGGGGTAGGGAACCTATGGCTCTAGAGCCAGATGTGGCTCTTTTGATGACCACATATGGCTCTCAGATAATTATATTTATATAGCGCTTTTCTCTAGTGACTCAAAGCGCTTTACAAAGTGACACCGAATATCTAAGTTACATTTGGCACTGGGGGCAGGTGTGTAAAGTGTCTTGCCCAAGGACACAACGGCGGTGACTAGGATGGCGGAAGGGGGAATCGAACCTGGAACCCTCAGGTTGCTAGCACGGCCACTCTAACAACCGAGCTATGCCGAGTAACCGTGTAATACTCTTCCATATCAGTAGGTGGCAGTCGGTAGCTAATTGCTTTGTAGATGTGGGAAACAGCGGGAGGCAGAGTGCAGGTAAAAAGGTGTCTAATGCTTAAACCAGGGGTAGGGAACCTACGGCTCTAGAGCCAGATGACTGCACCTGGCTCTCAGATAAATCTTAGCTGACATTGCTTAACACGATAAGTAATGAATAATTCCGCTGGTAATCACAGTTTCAAAAATAACGTTCAAATTATAAGACATTCTCATGCAATTTAATCCAACCATCCGTTTTCTACCACACCTGTTCAAGATTAATGGTAAGAAGTATTATATGTATTATTGGTTAACTTTTATAATAACAATGTTGTTAAAAAGAATAAGAGACTTATTATACTCTACAAATGTTGGTCATACTTAAAAATGCACGAATTTAGTGGTATTCAGTGTTGAAAAATGTTATATGGCTCTTACGGAAATACATTGTGAAATATTTGGCTTTCATGGCTCTCTCAGCCAAAAAGGTTCCCGACCCCTGCTATATAATCTCACTAAAACACTAGTAACACAATAAGCAGACAAGGGATTTTCCAGAATTATCTTTGTAAATGTGTCTAACATCTGAAACGCCCCCACTGCCCTCGTCTTTTTTTCCTTCTTCTAGTCCTTCACACTCAGTATCCTCATCCACGAATCTTTCATCCTCCCTCAAATGAATGGGTAAATCGTCGCTTTCTCGGTCTGAATCGCTCTAACTGCTGGTGGCCATGATTGTAAACAATGTGAGGAGCTCCACAACCAGTGACGTCACACGCACACCGTCTGCTACTTCCTGTAAAGGCAAGGCTTTTTTATTAGCGACCAAAAGTTGCGAACTTTATCGTCAATGTTCTCTACTAAATCCTTTCAGCAAAAATATGGCAATATATTGCAAAATGGTCACGTATGACACATGGAATGGACCTGCTATTCCCGTTTAAATAAGAAAATCTCCTTTCAGTGGGCCTTTAATAGTTGTGGTTGGATGAAGACAGAGTGAAAGAGGTCCAATTAGAGGTTAATTAAGCTTTGATTAGGGATAATTAGTCGCGTTAGGAAGAGTTAGGAGGAAAAATCGTGTTTGTTTTTTTTACCTCAACCACTGATCGGATGACACCAGTTCCCAGCAGAGACTCCGCGTACTGGTGGAGCTCCTGGCTGGCTCCACGGAACAAGCTGCGCAGGGTGACCGTCGGCGGGCTCTCCTTCCCGGCGGTGTGGCTTGCTTGCTCGGCCTCAGCATGGAGCACCGTGGAAGTCAGCAGGAGCAGCAAAATGCGAGCCGCGGCGCTCAAACAGACATTAAAAGCCATCGTAGGAGCACCGTTTTGTTCCAAGGACGGGATAAGAAATGGTCTTTAACCGACAAAAAGGGGTTAAAAGGACGGAAATGCGATCGAGGGTGTAATTATAAACTTTGGCAAGGCGGCAATGATCCACTCCTCCTCAGCCAAGGACGCTGCGGTATTAACGCTAGCTATATTAGGCAGCTAACACTTTCAGAAGATTTAAACCCAAAAGTCCAACACGCTTCCAGTTTCAAGTTATAATAAAAAAAACAATTCAGTGCACTAATGTTCCAAAAGTAAGCCAAACAAAAAGATGGGGAAAAAAACGAGACGTTGTGGCTTTGAGCGGAACACGAGCCGAGTGAAGCTTATTTGAGCGCCGAGTCATACAAAAGTCACGCGCGATAGCCCTTTGTCTCCAAATGTATGTTAAGTTCGGATATTTTCTTATTTTGGAAGTAAAATGGCTCCAGTGGTTGCTAAAAAAAATTAAAAAATATATACTCCTTTCCCCGCCGGGGTTGACGACAAATCCTGACGAGTTGCAGCATAGATGTGGGGGGGAAATCCAAAAGAGGCTACGAAATGCATTCTGGGAAATGCAGTCTTTCTCCCCATAGCTCAGGGGTCACCAGCCTTTTTGAAAGCAAGAGCTACTTCTTGGGTACTGATTAATGCGAAGGGCTACCAGTTTGATACACACTTAAATAAATTGCCAGAAATAGCCAATTTGCTCAATTTACCTTTAACTCTATATTATCAATAATTAATGATAATTATCTTTGTGGAAACATTGATCATCTAAATGATTTCTCACAATGAATACATATTTTTGATGACATGTTTTAAACAAGTTAAAATTCAATCTGCACTTTGTTTGAATATATAACAAATTAAACCAAGCTATATTTCTAACAAAGACAAATCATTTATTCTAGATTTTCCAGAACAAAAATTTTAAAAGAAATTCAAAAGACTTTGAAATAAGATTTAAATTTGATTTTACAGATGTTACAGATTTGCCAGAATATTTTTTTCGAATTTTAATCACAATAAGTTTGAAGAAATATTTCACAAATATTTTTTGTCGAAAAAACAGAAGCTAAAATGAAGAATTAATTTAAAATGTATTATTCTTTACAATAAAAAAAAAATACTTCAACATTGATTTAAATTGTCATGAAAGAAGAGGAAGGAATTTAAAAGGTAAAAAGGTATGTTTAAAAATCCTAAAATAATTTTTAAGATTGTATTTTTTCTTTAAAATTGTCTTTCTGAAAGTTATAAGAAGCAAAGTAAAAAAAAGAAAAAAATTCATTTAAATAAGTGAAGACCAAGTCTTTAAAATATTTTCTTGGATTTTCAAATTCGATTTGAGTTTTGTCTCTCTTAGAATCTAAAATGTCGAGCAAAGCGAGACCATCTTGCTAGTAAATAAATACAATTTAAAAAATAGAGGCAGCTTACTGGTAAGTGCTGCTATTTGAGCTATTTTTAGAACAGGCTAGCGGGCGACTCATCTGGTCCTTACGGGTGACCTGGTGCCCGCGGGCACCGCGTTGGTGACCCCTGTATTAGATTATTTCCGATGAAGCTGCAACAGCTATGGCAGGGGTCACCAAAGCGGTGCCCGCGGGCACCAGGTCACCCGTAAGGACCAGATGAGTCGCCCGCTGGCCTGTTCTAAAAATAGCTCAAATAGCAGCACTTACCAGTAAGCTGACTCTATTTTTTAAATTGTATTTATTTACTAGCAAGATGGTCTCGCTTTGCTCGACATTTTTAATTCTAAGAGAGACAAAACTTATAATTTGAAAATCCAAGAAAATATTTTAAAGACTTGGTCTTCACTTGTTTAAATTAATTCATTAATTTTTTTACTTTGCTTCTTATAACTTTCAGAAAGACAATTTTAGAGAAAAAAATACAACCTTAAAAATGATTAAATGATTTTTAAACACATAATTTTTTACCTTTTAAATTCCTTCCTCTTCTTTCCTGACAATTTAAATCAATGTTCAAGTATTTCTTTTATTGTAAAGAATAATAAATACATTTTAATTCAATTTTTAATTTTAGCTTCTGTTATTTGTGAAATATTTCTTCAAACTTATAATTAAAATTCCCCAAAAATATTCTGGAAAATCTAGAAAATTTGTAAAATCAAATTGAAATCTTATTTCAAAGTCCTTTTGAATTTCTTTAAAAAATTTTGTTCTGGAAAATCTAGAAGAAATAATGATTGGTCTTTGTTAGAAATATAGCTTGGTCCAATTTGTTATATATTCTAACAAAGTGCAGATTGGATTTTAACCTATTTAAAACATGTCATCAAAAATATATATTTATTGTGAGAAATCATTAAGATGATCAGTGTTTCCACAAAGATAAATATAATTAATTATTAATAATAAAAGAGTTAAAGATAAATTGAGCTAATTGGCTATTTCTAGCAATTTATTTAAGTGTGTATCAAACTGGTAGCCTTTCGCATTAATCAGTACCCAAGAAGTAGCTCTTGGTTTCAAAAAGGTTGTTGATCCCTGATCTAATGGATGAAATTGAGGGCGCGATTTTAGGCTTTAGTCTCTTAAGATTTTAGTACAATCTTCAGCAGTTTTCAGAGAAAAAAATCATTAAAAAAAAAGAAACAGCAACAAGTAGACAAACATTACACATTCATTGCAAGGAAACAGGAATGCTGCTAATCCTTTGTGTGTGACTGCCTTGTTTTAAGGCCACATACAAATTCAGTCAGTAAAAAAAAAAAGAAAAAAAAAAAGTCACCTAAAAGCTAAAGTATTAACGCCTTCAGTTCAGTTTGAGGCCGGACAAATACAGTAGAGCCGTTTCAACACAAAAGAGGAGAACAAGAGCTGCGGGCAGCATCTGCACTATATTGCTAGTCGTCCTCCTGCCTCGCATTAAGGGTGGACTAGCCGATGTAAATGCGATGAAAGTCGTTGGCCCCGAATGCGGCGTTGCACTTGGGGCATTTCCTCTGGCGTGTGTCGTAGCGTGTCTTCACGCACTCGAAGCAGAAGACGTGGAAACACTTTGTCAGGACTGCGTCTTTCACCCGGGAGTTGCAACAAGGACACGTTAGCCGGGCCTGGGGGGGGAGGAGGCAGAGAGAGAGAGAAAGAGCGGAGGTTGTTTTGTACTCAGATGAATGGTACTAATGGCTGCACAGAAATATCTAGGACAGCAAGGGAGGTTATGGGATCATACTGAGTGGCATTCAAGCTCATCGTCTCAAAGCACGACACGATTTGACTGGAGTAAAAAGTAAATAGTAGGGTTGTCCCAACACCAATATTTTAGTACTGGTAACAAAATGTATTTGATACTCTTTGGTACTTTTTTTTAATAAAGGGGAATACAAAAATTGCATTATTGGCTTTATTTTAACAATAAATCTTACGGTACATTAAACAAAGGTTTCTTATAGCAATATATCCATCCATCCATTTTCTACCGCTTATTCCCTTCGGGGATGGGGAGGGCCGCTGGAGCCTATCTCAGCTACAATCGGGCAGAAGGCGGGGTACACCTTGGACAAGTCGCCACCTCATATAGCAATACATAAAGACTCCTAATTTAGCTGCTGATGTAGTGAAGTGAATTTTATTTATATAGCGCTTTTCTCTAGTGACTCAAAGCGTTTTATGTACTGAAATCCAATATCTAAGTTACATTTAAACCAGTGTGGGTGGCACTGGGAGCAGGTGGGTAAAGTGTCTTCCCCAAGGACACAACGGCAGTGAGTAGGATGGCGGAAGCTGGGATCAAACCTGGAACCCACAAGTTGCTGGCACGGCCGCTCTACCAACCGAGCTATACCGCCCCGTATGTAGTAACATTTTTCGTTCTATTATTCTGTCAAAAATTAGTAAGGGAAAGCAGTAGAAAATGAAATAATATACTTGTTCATTTACTTTCTCTTTTAAGATGTTCTATCTACACTTCTGTTAAAATGTAATAATCGCATATTCTTCTGTTGTTGGATACTTAACATTAGTTTTGGATGATTCCACAAAAATGGTTATCGATCCGATACCAAGTAGTTACAGGATCATATAATAGTCATAATTTAAGTCCTCATGTGTCCAGGGACGTATTGACATAATATACATTTAAAAAAAATAATTTGGTGATGCTAAAAAAAATATCGATGTAATCATAGTAGTATCGACTCGATACACTCCTGTACTTGATATCATTATAGCGGATGTTAGGTATGGATCGACCCATGGCGTTTGTTTACATTGTGACGCCGGTGAGATACGGTGTGTAGTGAAGCATTTTTAGCTATTCCTCGTCCCGCAGGGATGATACTTGTAAGAAACTTACTTTATTTGTCGCCATGGAGGCGAGGATTAGTGATTTAGAAGTAGCTAAAACACTGCACGGACTGCGGCTTGACATTAGCCGCTAGCTAGCTAACCATGTTTTAAAGCACTTGAGGGTGTTTCAGTGTTATAACTTTACCTTTATCTTTAGATTTAGCCCAAAAATGTGTCCATTCTCCCTTTTCTGTCCACACAATGTATATGCTTGCAAGTACTCTGTGATTATGCGCTGCCGAACATGCTCCTCTGCTTGGAAAACCAGCGATGTCACAATGTGATGACACGCCTTCATGCCGGTTAAAAAAAACGGGGAGGTGAGGACTGGTACTTTTTAGAGGCGGTATGGTACCGAGTATGATTCCTTAGTATCACGGCACTATATTAGTACCTGTATACTGTATAACCCTGGTAAATTGTGAATTAAATAAAGGCTTTGGCAGCTTTGGACCATTACAACTTACCTTATAGTCACTAATTTCTTCATTTAGGAGGTCGTCGCCATTGCTAATTTTCTCAGCGGGTTTCTTGGCCTTTTCGATCTTTCGCCTCAGTTTAGAGATGTCCTCCTAAAAAAAAACCATACAGCAATGTCATAGCTATTCTGTTCACTCAGACGGCATCCCATTGCATTTTGATGCCACGGTTACGGAAATAAGATTCTCTACAACAAAGGTGTCAAACTCAAAGCCCGGGGGCCAGATATGGCCCGCCACTTCATTTTATGTGGCCCTCGAAAGCCTGCAAATAATGTATCAATAAAGTACTGTAACTTTTCTTACTAAATGTATTCTTTCTTTCTATTTTGGGAGGAAAACAATATATGTACTCCATGTAATTATGTCAACTTAAATGTTATGAAATTATGGAAAAAATATATTATCAAACACTCAAACCATTTTTTTAATTAGAAATAAATAATAATGGTTTCAAAGCAAGTTATCTATCAAATGGTGCAATGTAAAAGTAGCAATAGATTTTATGGTCAGATTGTGAAATTTACTGTGTTTTTTACAGCATTTTTCTCTAAATGAAAAAAACAGTACTTTTTTTTTACTGTAAAAAACTTTGGTGCCTGTTTGGCATTTACAGTAATATCCCCCCCCCAAAAAAAAAAAAAAAAAAATTGGCCCTGCGATGAGGTGGCGACTTGTCCAGGGTGTACCCCGCCTTCCGCCCGGCTGTAGCTGAGATGGGCGCCAGCGCCCCCCGCGACCCCAAAAGGGAATAAGCGGTAGAAAATGGATGGATGGATCCCCCCAAATTTACAGTAGTCTATTTAGGGACGGCGTGGGGGAGTGGCCGAGCACAACCCAAGGGTCCCTGGTTCAATCCCCACCTAGGACCAATCTCGTCATGTCCGTTGTGTCCTGAGCAAGACACTTCACCCTTGCTCCTGATGGGTGCTGGTTAGCGCCTTGCATGGCAGCTCCCTCCATCAGTGTGTGAATGTGTGTGTGAATGGGTAAATGTGGAAGTAGTGTCAAAGCGCTTTGAGTACCTTGAAGGTAGAAAAGCGCTTTACAAGTACAACCCATTTATTTGTGGTTAAAAAAACCCAATAAACGGTCAGCTCAGGTGCCAAAATTTTACTATAAAATTGCAGTTTTAAAAAATGTATTTACAGTAAAAAACAAATGTAAATTTGACAGTAAAATTCTGCCAAATGAGATGCCTTTTTTTTTTCACCATAAAAACAGCAGTACTCTTTTTCCATTTACAGTAATATACACTACATTTTGAGGTGAAATTATTGCAATTCACCATATTTTTTTTTACATTTTTTGTTAAAAAAAAAAAAAAAACGCATTAAAAAATTGTGTAGTAATAGTATTCACTGTTAGATGCGGCCCTCTGGGGCCGGACATAACTGCGATGTGGCCCTCAGAGAAAACGACTGACACATCTGCTCTATAAAATACACTGCATGATATGCTGCATTCCGCGCTGAGTAAAAGAAATAAAGTGTGCACTAATCTCCAGACGTATAGAGGTAAACTAACATGTTGTAATGAGCTTACTTGCAGTGGAAAAAAAAATCCAGATTTATTTTACAGGTCAAATCCAAGGCCCAAGAAAACTAAGGCAGCGCGAGACAAATCACTTCTGTTGCCATCTATTTGGCCAATAATGACTGTTTTAACTTATTTTCAATAATGCTGTGACACGAGGCGGTAAGGCTGGACAATTATGGCAAAAAAAATAACCACAAATTATTTTTATTGATATCGTAATCACGATTATAACAAGATGGTTCATTAATTTAAAAACATGAGTATTTATTGCACTACCAGTACTTCACTTTAAATGTATTTTTAAAAAACAGACAAATAAGTAACAAACAAGTAAAAAAATAAGAATCATAGAAACGATTTCAATAATAGCAATATAAAAAACTAGAAAATTTAACTTTTACGTTTTGTTTTTAAATCCGTTTTTTTACCTTCTACACTTATTTTACCACCATAGAGTGCATGCTATTTGCGTCAATTACATTGCATAGGATTAATTACAATGAAGATGTTTGTTAATAAATGCAAAAATTCCCACATTTATTGGTGAAAACAACATTTTGTTGTACTTGTGAAATGACAAAGATCCATCCAAAACATCTTTGGACAACTTTGACCAGTATTTTAGGTCAAAGCATAATTGTGTAAATGTATCAATAAGTGCTCTAAGAACATTATGCGTGTGTGAAGTACTTTTTTGACAACTTTATTTAATTAAACTTAGACAAACTTTAATGATCCACAAGGGAAACTGTTCCACACAGTAGCTCAGTTACAAAAGATGGAAAGGATAATCCACACAAGAGCACAAGAAAAGGACAAGAAAAAAAAAGTATAAAGCAGACTAAAAATGTACCATACTTGCAATACCAAATATAACGTGTAATATTTACATGATTGTATTACATCCAGAGAGGCCTTCCTCTTCATTCACCTTAGTGAATGAAGCCTTGGCCAGGAGGACTTTATCATCAGACGGTATCCAGTTTCGACCATGAACCGTAATGACCTACCGCTGGTGGGCCGGCAGTGGTGGTCAAGTCACTGCCTATCTCCTCCTCCTGGCTTCCAACTCGTCTCCTCTACACTATATATCCATCCATCCATTTTCTACCGCTTATTCCCTTTCGGGGTTGCGGGGGGCGCTGGCGCCTATCTCAGCTACAATCGGGCGGAAGGCAGGGTACACCCTGGACAAGTCGCCACCTCATCGCAGGGCCAACACAGATAGACAGACAACATTCACACTCACATTCACACACTAGGGCCAATTTAGTGTTGCCAATCAACCTATCCCCAGGTGCATGTCTACACTATATAATATATACTACATTATAGTATTATATTATTATATAACAAATCCCAATTACCATGTACAATATTAGAGTATATGTAACAGCTGCAGCAAAAAAAAAGGGGGAGCATAAAATAGACAGTAGATCCAGCAGAAAATATACATTATAAACAAAGAGGTAGCTCACATGGAAGTGATCAGGTAATAGACAATGATCATCTATTGCTGTTTGGCTGTTTCAGGGGGCCGTATCAAGATTGAATAGTTCAGGACAGGGCGGTTGAGTGTGTCGGGGGATGAATGAGCACATTATTTTCACAAACAAATGTTCCTTCTCCTCACAATAACATTTCCCTCACATTTATGTCAATTTCCCTAATATTCTGGTATTATTATGTGACTCTGTGTGGGTTACGTGAACGCACGCGGAAATCATATGCAGTTTTTGGTCCAGTAATTATTGATTATGCATATTAGCGCCGTGTCTAATGAAAAGTAGCAACCATGGCCAGATCCTAAACTTCGAGTAGATGTGGATTTGTTTTCACTTATCTGTTCCTCATCTGTTTCACTGTTATACAGGTGCTGGTCATATTATTAGAATATCATGAAAAAGTTGATTTATTTCATTAATTCCATTTAAAAAGTCAAACTTGTAGAATGTATACATTCATTCCAAACAGACTGATACATTTCAAGTGTTTTTTGCCAAAAAGGAGATGATTATAACTGACAACTAATGAAAACCCTGAATTAAACATCTCAGAAAATTAGAATATGGTGAAAAGGTCAGATACTGAAGACACCTGGTGCCACACTCTAATTAGCTAACTAACTCAAAACACCTGGAAAAGCCTTTAAATGGTCTCTCGTTTTGATTCTGTATGACACACAATCATGGGAAAGACTGCTGACTTGACAACTGTCCAAAAGATGACCAGATGGAGGGCAAGATACAAAAGGTCATTGCCAAAGAGGTTGGATGTTCCCAGAGCTCTGTGTCCAAGCACATTAATAGAGAGGCGAAGGGAAGACAAAGATGTGGTGGAAAAAAGTCTACAAGCAAGAGGGATAACCGCGCCCTGGAGAGGATTGTCAAACAAAACCGATTAAAAAATGTGGGAGAGATCCACAAAGAGTGGACTGCAGCTGGAGTCAGTACTTCAAGAACCACCACGCACCGACGTATGCAAGATATGGGCTTCAGCTGTCGCATTCCTTGTGTAAAGACACTCTTGAATAAGAGAATGTCAAAAGCGTCTCGCCTGGGCTCAAGACAAAAAGGACTGGACTGCTGCTGAGTGGTCCAAAGTTATGTTTTCAGATGAAAGTAAATTTGTATCTCCTTTGGATATCAAGGTCCCAGAGTCTGGAGGAAGACAGGAGAGGCACAGAATCCAAGTTGCCTGAAGTCCAGTGTCAAATTTCCACAATCGGTAATGGTCTGGGGTGCCATGTCATCTGCTGGTGTTGGTCCACTGTGTTTCCTGAGGTCTAGGGTCAATGCAGCAGTCTACCAGGAAGTTTTAGAACACTTTATGCTACCTGCCGCGGACCAATTTTATGGAGGTGAAGATTTCATTTTCCAACATGACTCGGCACCTGCACACAGTGCCAAATCTAACAGTACCTGGTTTAAGGACCATGGTAACCGTGGTTATTGATTGGCCTGCAAACTTACCTGACCATAACCCCATAGAAAACCTATGGGGTATTGTGAAGCGGAAGATGCGAGATGCCAGACCCAACAATGCTGAAGATCTGAAGGCCACTATTAAAGCAATCTGGGCTCTCATAACACCTGAGGAGTGCAACAGACTGGTGGACTCCATGCCACGCCGTATTGCTGCAGCAATTCAGGCAAAAGGAGCTGCAACTAAGTATTGATTGCCGTACATGCTGAAACTTTCCATGTTCATTCATACTTTTCAGTTGGCCCACATTTCTAAAAAATATTTTTTGGTACAAGTCGAAACTAATATTCTAATTTTCTGAAATACTGAATTTGGGATTTTCAGTAATTGTCAGTACTAATCATCAACATTTAAAGAAATAAACATTTCCAATGTATCACTATGTGTGTAATGAATTGATATAATATGTAAGTTTCACGGTCTGAATATAATTACTGAAATAAATAAACTTTTTCATGATATTCTATGAATATGAACAGCACCTGTAAGCTCCGGAATTAGCGTGCACAATCATGAGAAGCCATAATCAATATCTAAATCAAAATTGGATTAATTGTAAAGCCCTACGTGACGGTATCAAACGAAAACATGGAGTGCATGTAAGAACCAGGCTTTTTGTAGGCTTTTTTTGCTTTGCCGGGTCTGAAAATAAACATCTTCCATAATCCTCTGCACGCGGGGGTGTGGAGCACAGTAAAGAAGAGCGAGACGGAAGCAGGAAGTGAAGTGTTTTCAACTTCATAGCCAATAAGAGAATTTTTTTTTTTTTAAACAACTGAGTTTAAGTGTGACAAGAACAAGAAAATTTGATCATATTACGCCTTTACTGGCTCACCTGCACTGGCTTCCTGTGCACTTAAGATGTGACTTTAAGGTTTTACTACTTACGTATAAAATACTACACGGTCTAGCTCCATCCTATCTTGCCGATAGTATTGTACCATATGTCCCGGCAAGAAATCTGCGTTCAAAGAACTCCGGCTTATTAGTGATTCCCAGAGCCCAAAAAAGTCTGTGGGCTATAGAGCGTTTCCTATTGGGGCTCCAGTACTCTGGAGTGCCCTCCCGGTAACAGTTAGAGATGCTACCTCAGTAGAAGCATTTAGGTCCAATCTTAAAACTCATTTGTATACTCTAGCCTTTAGATAGACCCCCTTTTTAGACCAGTTGATCTGCCGTTTCTTTTCTTTTCTGCTCTGCCCCCCTCTCCCTTGTGGAAGGGGGCGCACAGGTCCAGTGGTCAGAATGAAGTGCTGGCTGTCCAAAGTCGGGACCCGGGGTAGACCGCTCGCCTGTGCATCGGTTGGGGACATCTCTGCGCTGCTGACCCGTTTCCGCTCCGGATGGTCTCCTGCTGGCCCCACTATGGACTACTCTCGCATTATTATGCTAGAACCACTCGACGTCCATTGCATCCGGTCTCCCCTGGGGGGTGGGGTGGTCACCCACATCTGCGGTCCTCTCCAAGGTTTCTCATAGTTATTCTCCTTGACATCCCACTGGGTTGTGAGTTTTTCCTTGCCCTTAGGTGGGCTCTGAACCAAGGACGTCGTTGTGGCTTGTGCAGCCGTTTGAGACACTTGGGATTTAGGGCTATGTAAATAAACATTGATTGATTGATTGAAGTTGCTAACAAACATTAAAGGGAATTGTTTTTTTCAAAATAACTGAGTTTAAGTTGCTAACAGACAAACCAACCCTGGCAAAAACATCATCGTCTGGAGCCAAGCCAAAACAGGCTTGGTCAATGCGCTCCGGGCCGAAGGAAAGCAACGACTGCATATCGAAGCTACTTGATAAGCTACCATCACCCAGAAGAAATTACGCCAGTCAAGCTCAACATTAATTTGTGAGGTATTTACATATTCAAAGTTAAAATGTCAGTTAACAATTCTGGGAAACTGCATTTTCCAAACGGATATAAAAATGTCCACTGTAGAGGACTCAAAGTAAAAGTTGTCCCTGCACAAATCTTAGCACTTAAAAACACTCGTTTGTGGTAATAAATATGATTGGTACATTTTAGCTAAAGATATCCGATATTCCGATATTGTTCAACTCTTAATTACAGATTCCGATATCAACCGATACCGATATATACAGTCGTGAAATTAACACATTATTATGCCTAATTTTATTGTGATGCCCCACTGGATGCATTGAACAATGTAACAAGGTTTTCCAAAATAAATCATCTCAAGTTATGGAAAAAAAATGCCAACATGGCACTGCCATATTTATTATTGATGTCACAAAGTGCATTATTTTTTTTAACATGCCTCAAAACAGCAGCTTGGAATTTGGGACATGCTCTCCCTGAGAGAGCATGAGGAGGTTGAAGCTGGGGGTGTAAATTGTAGCATCCCAGAAGAGTTACTGCTGAAAGGGATTCTGGGTATTCGTTCTGTTGTGTTTATGTTGTGTTACAGTGCGGATGTTCTCCCGAAATGTGTTTGTCATTCTTGTTTGGTGTGGGTTCACGGTGTGGCACACATTAAAGTTGTTTATACAGCCACCCTCAGTGTGACCTGTATGGCTGTTGACCAAGTATGCTTTGCATTCACTTGTGTGTGTGAAAAGCCGTAGATATGTGATTGAACTGGCACGCAAAGGCAGTGCCTTTAAGTTTTATTGGCGGTCTGTACTTCTCTCCTATAATTTCCGATGTTACATGTCAAAGCATTTATCGACCGATACTATCGGCAGTCCGATATTATGGGACATCTCTAATTTTAGCATTACGATTGTGTTCAATTACAGTAAGTGTGTTGATCTTAAACATTTCTGCCACTTCATTTTACACACTATGCCAATTTTAAGTCTTTTAAAAAAAAAATTATCAAAATGAAATCGTACCATGGCCTTGATACGGTGATAATATTGTACTGTGAGATTTTGATATTGTTACATCCCCAGTGGATAGTAAATCTATACTAATCTCCAAGCTGTACAATGACTTACTTTTGGCCCCTTGAGAGAATACTGATGAAATGTGAGGGTTGGACAATATTTTGTCTCGCTCAGAAAGCCTACCATATCCTTTGCCAGTCTAACTGGGTAATATCTCGTAAGCTGGGATTGGAATCCCTTGAGTTTTTTTGCGTGCTACCTGTGCTCGTCGGGCGTTGAACGACTCCTTCTCCCTGGAGATGCTGTTCTCCACCACCTCTTCTCTGACCACGACGAGCCTCTGCTGCACCTGCTCCAACTGAGTTCGCACTTCCTCCGATAACATTGCCGACTCCTGGGCCTGGAGGACAACAACAGGGAAATAAGGGAAGCAAACATGACCGTCAAATCTTCAATGACGTTCTTTTGAAACATTCCTCATGCTTGGGTGGAGGCTTGCGCAGAAAGTTGAGTCATTCGTTTAGAAACTAGAAATCAACTGATATTTTCAATAAAAGTTATTTAAACATGTAAGTAAGGTTGTACAGTATACCGGAACTAGTATAGTATTGTGGTACTAATGAATTAAAAACAGTACTATACTATGTTTGGAAAGTACCGGTTCGCCATCACGTCGTGACATGGCTGGTTTTACGAGTAGAGGAGCACTTACAAGCAGAAACAGTGTGTAGACAGAAAGGGGAGAACGGGCATATTTTGGCCTAAAAACTAACGATAAACGATAGAACACTGAACTCCCTCAGGAAGAGGTGATTTAAGACATCAATCAATCAATTCCTTTATTGTCATTGTCATGAACAACACTTAAGTCATACATGTCAACGAGATTTCGTTTGAGCTTTGTCCAGCGGCATAGAAACTGCATTGATGTGCAGGTTGACCATAGTTAACAGTTAAGCTTAGCATTTGTTTATGAGAACGTATAGAGGGACGTGGGGGGACGACGACAACAGTCAGATGTCTAATGGGTGTTGCGTTGATGCTGCAGCAATGCAATGTCCAGAGCACAATTATTGAGGCGGTGAAGAGTGAGGTAATAAGATGGTCGGGGGCACTAAAGGGGCAGGCTGTTCATTTAGCAGTCTCACAGCCTGGGGATACAGACTGTGAGACATTCTGGTGGTCCTGTTGCGAATCAATCTGTACCTCCTTCCAGAGGGTAGCAGGTTGAAGAGGCCATGTGCTGGATGGTATTTGTCCTTCAGGATGTTGCGTACTCGCTTTAAGCAGCGAGCTGTGTACATGGCACTCATCTCTGGGAGTACAGGGCTAGCTAGCAAGCAGAGAACATCCATCCACAGTCAGTAGTGGTGTAGCTTCTTCTAAATCACTAATCCTCGGCTCCATGGCGACAAATAAAGTACATTTCTTTCAAGTATCACCCACTAAAGATTATTTTGCCTCCACACTGTTGCCGGCTGTCTTTCTGCATCGCTTTATTTGTAACTCGCCGCGCTCCCTTTAACCATAAGCCCACGCTTATGGTTAAACGGAAACTTTTACTGGGATTTTTGCTTTTCTTTTACTGTGAAACAGAAATTGGTGGAAACAACTTTTTTTTTTTTTTTACCCATTATTGACTATGGAGATGTGTTGTAAATGAAAGCTACTCCTGGTTGTCTCCACAAGCTGGATAGTGTGTACCACTGAGATTCATCACCAACTGCGCTCCCCTTAATAACCATTGTATCTTATACTCAATGGTTAATTGGATGTTTTTATGTGCTCGACGCCTCAGTCATTGGTATGTGTTCATCTACAAAACCATTCTAGGTATCACTCCATCTAATCGGTCTTGTATTTGAACAAAGAAACAAGGAAGTCACAATATTCGTTCAATGAATGTTGTGCAATTTGTCGTCCCCAAAGTAAGAACTGAACTGGGCAAGAAAGCATTTAGGTTTTCAGCACCGGAAAACCTACAATCGATTGTCTGTATGCACATGTGTTATGTGAGCAAATTTTAATGTTGGAAATTTGATGTTTTATGTGTTGTCTACTGTTTTACTGTTTATAATGTAACCTTGCTGCTGCCCTCTGGGCCAGGTCTCCCTTGGAAAAGGGATCTTTGATCTCAATGGGATTTTACCTGGTTAAATAAAGGCTAAACAAAAATAAAAACGTTTCTAGTGTGTGGCTAACGGCAGCTTTGCGGTACCGGAAAAAAACAAAACGGAACCAGTGAGATGCCAAAAAAGGACAAAAACTAACTTTGCTGGCAAAAAATTGGAAGTTTTGAAAGCCATACATAAGCAACCAACACTGTGTGAGGAAAAGAAAGGAAGAGGCGTGGCCGCTGAGCACTGCACTAAAAAAAAAGGTGGTGCTTAAACATCCATCCATCCATTTCCTACCGCTTGTCCCTTTTGGGGTCGCCGGCGCCTATCTCAGCTGCATTCGGGCGGTAGGCGGGGTACACCCTGGACAAGTCGCCACCTCATCGCAGGGCCAACACAGATCGACAGACAACTTTCACACTCACATTCACACACTAGGGACCATTTAGTGTTGCCAATCAACCTATCCCCAGGTGCATGTCTTTGGAAGTTGGAGGAAGCCGGAGTACCCGGAGGGAACCCACGCAGTCACGGGGAGGACATGCAAACCCAATTGTTATAAACATTTTTTTTTTAAATTCTAAATACTGGTATCCAGTGTTGGTCCTCTTACCTTAAAAAAGTAATTAGTTTTAATTATAAATTATTTATCCCAAAAAGTAATTGAGGTTATAATTGTAAGAGTATTTACTCAGCAAAGTGACAGACGTTATTTCATACGCTATTAAGTTTGATATTATTTTTAATGTCAACTGATTGAAAAATAAAAACACTGCATACAGTATTTTACAACATTTGGCATTTATATCAATAGATTGCAGTGTACTATATGATAAGCATAACAATAACAATGTATAATAAACATTATATATTGAACTTAGACTTTTGTAAAAAAGACACAAAATAGCATTTGGCCTTTAAGTAGTGCAATAAAAATACAAGTAAATTAAATAAAAGTATCCTTCATTCATATTTTTATCAACTATCGCAACATTTAGCTTAACTTGATGGCCACATTTAACATTAAGTAGGACTTCACACTCAATAGTCAATATTTACAAAACTGAAAAGTATGCATGTATTCTCCACTCATTTACTCAGAGAAATTTAAAACATGTTTTTATGTGCTGCCTCTGGCTAAGCAGGTACGCATGATTGTTGTGAAACGGAGTTACGACGAATGCCTTCATCATCATTTGTTTATGAGTGCGGTAGAAGCAGCAAATACACATAGCACCCTTACAGTCTGTAGATGTCACAATGACATCAAAAATAAAAGGTGCCCTCTTTACTGTTCACATATGACGGCGTCGAACAAATCTACACATTTTTGTTTTGGCCCTGCTGGAGAAAATCTTAATTTCCTAAACAAGGAAGGAAATCTCACAACTCCAACTATCACTCCAGACCAGAAGAGAGGAGGCTGCAGTGAAGCTGGTCAGGGATATGCATGATGAGCAACACCTTTTGCATGACCTGCTTGCTACCTCCAACATGAGGCAGCCACACTGCCAGGACATTGAGGAACCAACATAAGCTGGCTGAACTTGAGTCCAAAGCCAAGACAAAGAGACTTAAAAACTCTACCCTGCACATTGCAATTAAGCTGTATAATGACACTATCTAATTAAATAAGTAATACAATCATATACCAGAATGCTAATAGTTTCCATGCTGCTGCTGCCCAGAAAATGTTTTTTGTTTGTTTTTTATATAAAATACTGTCTGTTCTTTTCATTTTTGTTTGTTTGATATTTATTGTAAAGTTCAGCTGTTTTTTCAGTGGGGCCACTGCAATCATGAATTAATCAAGTCGAGTCAAGTCAAGTCAAAAGTATTTGATTGGCTCTACATTGTTGCTAACCCCCAGACCTCACCCTGTCTCATATTTAACGCTATTAAAGAGATGTGATTGGGTATACTTTCAATATGCCACACCCATCGACGAAATTAAATAGAAATTGATTTTCGTTGACACTGGTTTACTGAAAGCTGATGGGGAAGGGGTATACTAGTGTATCGTGTCTCTTTTTCAGCGGATTCCTCCGCTATTGGCGATCATTTTCTAAACCCCACCTTTGCTGAAACCAGACACTTTACGCTTCATTCAACCAAACTGTAGTAAGACGCGAGTGACTTCACATTCTCAGTAACCGCAAATGCGTTGCAACAATGGCAACAGTGATTAATCAAATTGCTTGTTACTGAAAAAAATAACGCTAATATAACCAACACTGGTATCATATGCGTAGTATCTATTGTTATGTTTTAGTTAGAAAAATAAATACATAACTACATTAAACAGAAAAGACCAATAACGATAAAGAGGCTTGATACTGATACACAGTACAGGCCAAAAGTTTGGACACACCTTTTTATTCAATGCCTGTCTTTATGTTCATTACTATTTACATTTTAGATTGTCACTAAAGGATTCAAAACTATGAATGATCATGTGGAGTTATGTACTTAACAAAAAAAAGTGAAATAACCAAAAACATGTCTTAAGTTAAAGTTCCAAGGATAGTCACACATACATGAGGTGTGGTGAAAATTGACCTCTGCATTTGACCCATCCCCTTGTTCACCCCCTGGGAGGTGAGGGTAGCAGTGAGCAGCAGCGGTGCCGCGCCCGGGAATCATTTTTGGTGATTTAACCCCCAATTCCAACGCTTGATGCTGGGTGCCAAGCAAGGAGGTAATGGGTCTCTTTTTTATAGTCTTTGGTATGACTCGGCCGGGGTTTGAACTCACAACCTACCGATCTCAGGGCGGACACTAAACACTGGGCCACTGAGTAGTTTATATTCTGTTTTCTTCAAAATAGCCACCCTAGGCTCTGACTGCTGTTTAGCACACTCTTGGCATTCTCTCGATGAGCTTCTAGAGGTAGTCACCTGAAAGGGTTTTCACTTCACAGGTGTCAGTTTTGATGCCTTCAGTGACAATCTACAATGTAAATAGTTATTAAAATAAAGAAAATGCATTGAAATGAGAAGGTGTGTCCAAACTTTTCGCCTGAACTGTATGTCAAAATGCCAAATATTGGTGCCGATAATCGGTCGATATCTATTGGAAACTATGAATCATCTTTAGTTACCACCTCAATTCTTCTCAAATGCTCTGTAGCCAAGTATAGTGTGTTACTAGCAGCAAAGCTACAGCATAGTACACTAAGGGAGATAAAATCAGCAGTGAAAAAAGGCAAAAAAAAAGCTTGTGAAGATGAGGAAAAGATGGGCTACCTTGCGTTTGTTCATGTCCAGTGCTTGTGTTCTTAGAGCTAGTTCTCTCTCAGCAGTACTAATAGTGCCCTGCAGGAGGCGCTCCTTCTCCTCAAGCTTTCTCACCACCTGCAGCTGGGCATCCACCTACCAGAAAAGCACACAACACATAAGATGAAACATCACAACTGTAACAGATGTGATGGTCACATAAACAAAAGTGCATGTGTTTAGGTCTCGCAATTTCCCCTCAAGGCTCACCTGAGTTTTTAAAGTGAGCAGTTGATCCGACAGCTCCTCCTTCTCCTCTTTCAACAGCTTGTGGATCTGGTTGGACTTGATGCGCTCGCTCATCAGCTTGAAGTTGGCGTCATCTTTTTCTCGGAGCTGCTGCATCAGGCGGATGTTCTGTTCCTGCATGTCCTCGAAGGCCTGGCCCGTCACGTCCATCTCGCTCAGCAGGGCGTCCTCCTCCTATACAGGCAGCCGTTTTAAAAAGGAAGAAGATCCAAATTGTGAGCATTCAGCTGTCTGACACTCACACACCTGCTTTGCTATGGAGAGCTTTTTGTTGAGGATGTCGATCTGCTCTTCCACTGAGCGGATCTTTCTTAAGGCTTCCTCGTCGGCCATCTTCTTGCCCTCTCTCCTTTCTCGTTCCTCAAGCTCCCTCAGCCGCTGACGCAGCTCCTCTGCCTGTAATCCGCATTATCAAAGAAACAATATCTTAAAACATCTTTGCACCATTGACAAAATATCATAAAGATTGAGAACATCGTAAAAACTGCATGCAAGTAACTGGTTTGTGTGAGGCTGATCACCTCTGACTTGGCTTTCTTCTCTGCTGCCATCAACTGGACTTTGTCTCTCTGTTCCTTAGGGGCTGAGCGGTACATGTCTAAGAGCAGCTTCATCTCCCTCTGGGACTCCTGGGCTTTTCTGAATAGTCATTGCAAGAGTCATTATCACACCAATAGCACTTTCAGCCAGACTCCAACAAAGCAAACACTTATTCTAATTACCGTATTTTCCTGACCATAGGGCGCACTGGATTGTAAGGCGCACCGCTGATGAATGCTCAATTTCCCATCTTTTTTCATATATAAGACGCACCGCATTAAAGGTCGCATTAAAGGAATCTCATTATTATTTTATTTTTTTCTTAATTTAAAACACTTCCTTGTGGTCTACATAACATGTAATGGTGGTTCTTTGGTCAAAATGTTGCATAGAGGATGTTTACAGATCATTTTCAAGCCGCTTTCTGACAGTCACTTCAGGATGCGCCGTTTTGTGTGCGCTCTTATTTACGTGGCTCACCTTCGGCAGCGTCTTCTCCCCGTCATCTTAGTTGTAGCGGTGTAGCGTGCAAGGACGGGAGTGGAAGAAGTGTCAAAAGACGGAGCTAACTGTTTTAATGACATTCACACGTTACTTCAATTAATAACGAAGCAGCCTCCCTTCATCCGCCGGAAATGTGTCTCGTGTAAAACCGTCCGACCGGAACTTCCTAATAACTAAAGTTCCTTGGGTGAATAAGCTAAACCCACTACACCGGTATGTTTTAGTGCTTTCATGGCAGATTAACTAAGAACTTTACACTACTTTGTATTAGAAATGGCAACAGCGGAGGATGAATGTCACATAAGAAGATAGAGAAAAAGAATAAGCTTATCGACTACAAACTACAAAGGTGGACGCGCACAGTTTTTCAGGACTTATGCAGATCCCAAATACAGATAAACAGGTACCAGAAGGTAAGAAAAGTTGCTTTTGCATAATACGGTTAAACAAAACGCCAGATAATGTGTTTTACCATATACACACATTATAATAATATTTGTATGTTGAAGTACCGTACAATCCATCAAGCGGTGCGGCTTCATAGCTTACACAAGTCCTACTAAAACATTTTGATAGATTTTTGAGCACCATGTGTAATGTTCCATATTTTCAATGGAACATATAAAATGTTGGTGTTTATTTTGGTCATATTGCAGTCTACACCTATCTTTTGTGTGTGACTGCCATTATATTACAGCCTACACTATCTCTTATGATTGACTGCCATCTACTGGTTACACTTTTCATTATACCGTGTACCAAATAAAAATAGCTTCGAGGTCGGTAAGCAAAACCAGAAGTATTCTGTATGTTAAGCGCACCGGGTTATAAAGGCGCACTGTCGAGTTTTGAGAAAAAAAAACATTTTAAGTGCGCCTTATAGTCCGGAAAATTTAAAATATAACTGACAAAAACATGTGCTACACACACATCACTCACTTGAGCTCCACTCTGACGATCTTTAGCTGCTCCATCTCTTTCCTTTTTGGCACCCCAGCTGAAGAAAGGCGCTCCCCAGAAGATTCCTCAGATTGGTGGCTACTCCCCGATTTATCCTTCTCTTCCTTTATGCCGCTGCTGCCCACGCCGCTGCGAGTTGGCCGGTCTCTTTCCTTTTCCCTCTCCCGCTCTCTGTCTTTTTCTTCTTTCTTGATAACAATTTCTTTTTTCTCTTCCTTTTCTTTCTTCTCATCCTTCACCTCCTCTTTGACGGATACCTCAGGTTCGACTCCTGGCTCTGTTTTAACTGATGTGCCTGGAGGGAGAGAGAATCACAACGACAATCTGCTATGATATTCTAAATACGACGGAACAATTTATAATTTTCGGGGAATGTGGGTCAGTTAAACTGTACAACAATTCAAAATTTAAGTAAGATTTACATACGATTTTATCATGCAAGATCTCAGTGTCCATTGCACCGCTCAACCCAATTGTTATCCCATTGGGTTGAGTTTGTTCTTCCCCTGATATGGGATCTGAGCAGAGGATGTCGCTGTGTCTTGTGCAGCCCTTTGAGACACTAGTGATTTAGGGCTATATAGGTAAACATTCATTGAGTGTGGTTGATAAGAGCTCTGTTCAAGGATTAACTATGAAACATTAGCGCTTACAAACAAAGTTAAGGCACAGTGTTTTTTGTCATTTACAGGGTCGACTTTTTTTTAACACATTTGAGTAAAAAAGACAGTGTTGTGTGGTTTTAATGTCTGCATTAGGACTGCAATGATTCATCGATTAGAAAAAAATATATATTTTTTTGCATTCCGTTGCTTCAGTTATTGTTTAATAAGTGTAACTACTAAATTTCATAAAATCCGGACCACAAAGAGTGCCCGGAACTATGTATACACGGACATTGTTTTTGCATGACCGCTGCAATACAGTGAACGTGAGCGTGGTGGTGTGTGGGTGGCAGCTAACTACGGAGTTAAAAAAAAAATGTTTAAAGAGTATTTTGATTATTGCACACATGTTGAAAGTGAAATGTCAATTATAATGATGTGCATTTATCATACGTAAAGAATGAAGGTAAAGGCAAGCAAACAATATTGTTATGTAGATTATTTCCCCTGAAATACAAATGGAGTAAAAAATGTGTTTTATACTAGTTCTTTAACAGGGGACAATATATTTTTTTAATGTTCCAACTGAATTTTTTTTCATAACTGTAAATGTCTTTAAATACACATTAACATTTGTTTATAAATGGCAGTGACATGACCGCTCTACTCACTGCACTGTCAATGTTTGAAAAACTAAACAAAACATGGTTAAGTATGTAAAATATTATAATAATGTGTCTTGGGCATGACGTTAAAGTGCATCCGAAAGTGGAGGCTCCTCTATGGGGTCTTGCGGCACTAGGAGGTTAACCCCTTTACTACTGTTACCCCAGGTGGCCCTTGGCAAAGGCCTAGTACCTGACTGCCCCCTAGCCAGGGATACAGTGAAGACGGTAGATTAAAGAACTACCACAACGGCTGCGATGGCGGAAGAAGGCTGCGGCAGAAAAGGGTCCCCAGTCCTCTTGGACTCCATGCCACTGGACCCTGACCCATTTGTGTGGTGACTGTGCACCAGTCTCTTCACGTTAAACAAAGTCACGCACAGGCATCCTCCATAAAGAGATACACCCCTACCAGGAGGATCGTCATACCTGTTCAAGTGACCGCCGATGATTATAATGATCTTAGCATTTAAGATAGTTAGCTATTATCGCTCCAGTGGCAAGTTAATAATTAGCGGCACTAGCTGCCAGCTAGCTATTAGTGGTGCTATACTGTATTCTTTAAATATCTTACAATTGCACAATAACAAGGTACCTTTAGAGTCAGTTTGACTAAAAACACAATTTAATGCAGGATATACAAGTAGGGGGTCCCCGTTCCATCAGCTTTGGGGTCATGGGCCTGTTTTATACCATAACTTGATTAATTGAACTACTCGATAACTGAAATAATCGATAGCTGCGGCTCTAGTCTGTATGTATGTATCAAAAATTGTATTTAGACTTTTATGACAGTTCACAGAGAACATTGTTTGTCCAGTTAATACAAGTTTTGTAATAGCGCCACTTTGAAGCAAAAACAGATTTTTTCCCTGAATTTCTACGATACAAATTGTGTCAAAATGACCGGCGCATCCCTTAAATGGTTTTTGTTCACCCTCAGAGACTGTAAAATGTCCAACATTGTAACAAAATAAAATGTAAACAATTCAACTTAGACCAACCAGTGCTGCTCGGCGTGGAAGAGCCGTTGTCAGGGGGCTCAGTCTTGAGTACCGAGTCCCCTGAGATAGCGGTTGTCGTAGGAGACGTCTCCTCCTTCACATCCATCTCTGTGCTGGACTGAGATTGCAAGATGGTGTTCCCCTTTGAAACGCAGATCTACGCAGACAATAAAATACATCATCTTTTGTGCTATTTATTTTGTTGGGTTTTTCTACATCAAATTCTTAAGATTGACTTTCTCTTTGCATCCAACCTGGTTGAGTTCAGCTTGTGTCTCTCTTAGCCTCAGCTTGAATTTCACGACCTCTCCCTTCATCTGCTGGTTGTGAGTTTGGAGGGTGCTGATCAAATGGCGCATCTCTCGGTTTATAGGGCCTGATGACAGAAGAGTACATTATCAACCTTCACACACGAGGATCATTAACTGCCGACCTCAAGCGGTTTCAGGTTTTATGCTGTGTTTGCAAGCAGCACCCTTGGATACACACCCGCTTGCTCGTTGGCAGCGAGAGTCTGTTCAAATTCGATGCGCAGCATCTCATACTCCTTCCTGACTTGAGCCAGCGTATCTTCCAGCTGAAACACCTCCGTGCGAACCTTCCTCTGCAAAGTCACCTCGTCATTCTGTTCGCACCGAAAACTGTATCAGTGAAGCAAAGCTCAATTTGTGGAAAAACACACCATCTTGCCTCCATGTGCTCCAGTTGTCGAAGGCGTGCCGTCCTTGTCGTGTTGAGACGAGCGCGTGTCTCATCCAACTGAGCCTTGAGTATCAAAGACTCGTTGTAGAGCACAGAAAACTGCGACTGCAGACAGCGATACTCAGAGGTTTCCCTCACCATGCACTCTGCTCGACTCAGCAGCTCTGCCTGAGAGAGAGAAAGAAAAACTGGTGTGAGATGTGAGCTCAAACTCTGTGAGTGTTAAAGCTCGGCTTTGTACAGGCCACTTCACCGTCTTGTTTATCATACATTGGACTAAAAAAAATAGTCTTTAACCTTTTAGACCAGTTGATCTGCCGTTTCTTTTCTGCTCTGCCCCCCCTGTCCTTTGTGGGGGAGGGTGCACAGGGTCAGTGACCACAGATGAAGCGCTAGCTGTCAAAAGTCGGGACAAAGGGTGGACCACTCATCTATGCATCAGTTGGGGACATCTCTGCGCTGCTAACCTGTCTCCACTCAAGATGATGTCCTGCTGGCCCCACTATGGACTGGACTCTCACTATTATGTTAGATCAACTATAGACTGGACTCTAGCTATTATTTTAGATCGGGGGTCGGCAACCCGCAGCTCTAGAGCCACATACGGCTCTTTAGCGCCGCCCTAGTGGCACTCTGGAGCTATTTCAAAAATGTATGACAATGGAAAAAGATAAAAGGAAAAATATATTTTTTTGTATTTATATGGTTTCTGTAGGAGGACAAACATGACACAAACCTCTCTAATTGTTATAAAGCACACTGTTTATATTAAACATGCATAACTGATTCGAGTATTTGGCGAGCGCCGTTTTTTATTACTAATTTTGGCAGTCCTTGTATAGCTTTCTCCGACTTTCTAAGACGTGTTTCATGTCACTTCTTTTTCCGTCTCATTTTGTCCACCAAACTTAACCTTGTGCATGAATGCACAAAGGTGAGTTTTGTTGATGTTATTGACTTGTGTGGAGTGATAATCAGACATATTTGGTCACTGCATGACTGCAAGCTAATCGATACTAACATGCTAGTTTGGCTAGCTATAAATCAAATCAAATCAACTTTATTTATAAAGCACATTTAAAATTTACCACAAGGGTAGCCAAAGTGCTGTACAGTTGGCCGGTTAAAAGGAAATACGAGAACCGAGCAAACAATAACACAAACAGAACATGATAAAAAAAAAAAATAAATACAACATAAAAACAGGTTCATAGCAGGTGTATAATGGGGCGCCATTGCAGGATGGATATCACTCAGTGTTAAAAGCCAAGGAATAAAAGTATGTTTTTAAGAGAGATTTAAAAACAGGAAGAGAGGAGGCTTATCTAACTCAGAGGTAGGTCGTTCCAGAGCTTGGGAGCGGCAGCGGCGAAAGCTCTGTCACCTCTAAGCTTCAGCTTTGTGTCAGGGACTGTCAGTAGCAGTTGATCGGCTGATCTTAGGGATCGGGTGGGGCAGTGAGGCTGAAGGAGGTCGGAGAGATATGTTGGCGCGAGGTTGTTTAGACATTTAAAAACAAATAGAGGAGTTTAAAATTGATTCGGTAACGCACAGGGAGCCAGTGAAGGGACGCTAATATAGGGGTGATGTGCTCACGTTTGCGGGTCTGTGTTAGCAGACGAGCAACAGAGTTCTGCACGAGCTGCAGGCGGGCGAGGGAAGCCTAGCTAATGCCAACATACAGGGCATTGCAGTAGTCTAAACCATTCCAGATAAAGGCGTGGATTAATTTCTCGAGATCATGTCTATATGTACATATTGCATCATTACACCCCATCTGTAGCTATATTTGAGCTCATTTGGTTTCCTTTAAATCCTCTTAATCCAATTTATATCTCATGACACATTATCTGTATGTAATATGGCTTTTATTTTTTGCGGCTCCAGGCATATTTGTTTTTGTATTTTTGGTCCAATATGGCTGTTTCAACATTTTAAGTTGCCGACCCCTGTGTTTGATCCACTATGGACTGGACTCTCACAATATTATGCTAGATCCACTCAACGTCCATTGCACCAGTCGCCCATATCTGCGGTCCCCTCCAAGGTTTCTCATTGTTATCCCATTGGGTTGAGTTTTTTCTTGGCCTGATGTGGAATCTTAGACTTAGACAAACTTTAATGATCCACAAGGGAAATTGTTCCACACAGTAGCTCAATTACAAATGATGGAAAGGACAATGCAAATATAAAATAGACTATAAGCAATATTAAATATAACATATACGTAATATTTACATAATATATGTACAGTGTAGGATATATACAGATATATGTTTATATCATACATACAATATATGACAATTGCATGTACAATATTACAGTATATGTAACAGATGCAGCAGAAAATAGACTAAATCCAGCAGAAAATAGACATTATAAACAAAGAAGTAGCTAACATAGAAAGTATCAGGTAATAGACATCATCTATAGCTGTATGGCGAGTGATTATACAGCTGAATGGAGTGCGTAATGAAGGAGATCTTGAATCAAACACTGTGGGAACAAAGCTTTAGGAGCCTGTTGGAGAATGAACTCCGCTGTTCTTGAGCAGAGGATGTCGTTGTGGCTTGTGCAGCCCTTTGAGACACTCGTGATTTACAGCTATTTAAGTAAGCATTGAATGGGCCATTGCCCGCACACAATTCCCGAACTTGTTTGCCCAAACACCGAATCACAGGTGTTGGTGATTCACAGCTGCATTCGGGCGGAAGGCAGGGTACTGCCTGGACAAGTCGCCACCTCATCACAGGGCCGACACAGATAGACAGACAACATTCCCACTCACATTCACACACTCGGGCGAATTTAGTGTTGCCAATCAACCTATCCCTGGGTGCATGTCTTTGGCGGTGGGAGGAAGCTGGAGTACCAAGAGGGAACCCACGCAGTCACGGGGGAGAACATGCAAACTAATGTGTCTTCATTACAAAACGTGCCTGTGTTCACCTGCTTTCAACTCCTCACCCAGAAGTCATTCACCCCAAGTTCTGTTGCCATATGATGTCATCACTGTTTAACTCTGTAGCTACAGTATTTGCTAACTAACACAGTTACACCACTGGTCTCTTTAAATCAAGTACGGCCACAAAATAAGCCACCATGGGACCAAAGAGAGTTGCAAGTATAGGCACTTTGATAACAAATGCATAAAACACTATTCAGGGTTAAGGGGTTAAGATACCTGTAGCGGTGGAGGCGGGGCTAGGGACATGGTCAATATGACATTATTTTCTACTCTACATATACTTTCTTTAAAAAGGCAAATATACCGTATTTTTCTAATTATAAGTCGCTCCGGAGTATACGTCACACCGGCCGAAAATGCATAATAAAGAAGGAAAAAAACATATATAAGTCGCACTAAAGTATAAGTCTCCTTTTTGGGGGAAATTAATTTGATAAAAGCCAACACCAAGAATAGACATTTGAAAGGCAATTTAAAATAAATAAAGAATAGTGAACAACAGGCTGAATAAGTGTACGTTATATGACGCATAAATAACCAACTGAGAAGGTGCCTGGTATGTTAACCTAACATATTAGGTTAAGAGTCATTCAAATAACTATAACACATAGAACATGCTATATCTTTACCAAAAAATCTGTCACCCCTAATCGATAAATCCCATGAAATCTTCTTCCTCGATGTTGCTTCTAAACAACTCTGCCAACTCCAAAAGGTATGCGCCGCCTCCTCTTGTCGTTTTCTGCTGCATATTTCACTACGTCCAGCTTGTAATCTGCTGTACATGATTTCCTTTTCGGTCGAATTTTTGTTCAGCCCTTCTCAGTTTTTATAAATTACCGCCAACGATGAAATGATCCATTTTAATAGCTACGACAGTAGCACAGTAACATATAGCATATAGCAGTTAGCATCCCATGACCCACAATGCACTTCTGCAATGACCCTCCCCCGCCAAATTCTTATTGGTTGACGTGTGTGTGACGATTGCTGACATTATCTTGGTCTCTTCCGCGAATGAGATAAATAATATTATTTGATATTGTGTAATCTGCAGTACATGATTCCCTTTTCGGTTCCGTTTTTGTTCAGCCCTTCTCAGTTTTTATAAGTTACCGCTAACGATGAAATGATCCATTTTAATAGCTACGGCAGTAGCATATAACAGTTTGCATTCCATGACCCACAATGCACTTCTGCCATGACCCTCCCCCGCCGAATTCTTATTGGTTGACGTGTGTGTGACGATTGCTGACATTTTCTTCTTCTCTTCCGCGAATGAGATAAGTAATATTTGATATTTTATGGTATTGTGTTAATAAATTCACACATAAGTCACTCCGGAGTATATGTCGCAAACTATGAAAAAAACTGCGATTTATAGTCCGAAAAATATGGTACATTCATTAAAAGAAGTCTGTTCTTATTATAGTATTAACATATATTTTTTCCTTACATTATATCGTTTCACTTTATATTTCAATTGTTACTGCTTATTGTGCAATGTAATTGGATATTTTTTCCTAGAGACTTTTCCCAATCCTTATTCATCCATCCATCCATTTCCTACCGCTTATTCCCTTTTGGGGTTGCGGGGGGCGCTGGCGCCTATCTCAGCTACAATAAGGCGGAAGGCGGGGTACACCCTGGACAAGTCGCCACCTCTTCACAGGGCCAACACAGATAGACAACATCCACACACTAAGGCCAATTTTAGTGTTGCCAATCAACCTATCCCCAGGTGCATGTCTTTAGAAGTGGGAGGAAGCCGGAGTACCCGGAGGGAACCCACGCATTCAGGGGGAGAACATGCAAACTCTACACAGAAATATCCCGAGCCTGGGATTGAACCCAGGACTGCAGGACCTTCATATTGTGAGGCAGATGCACTAACCCCTCTGCCACCGTAAAGCCCTCCAATCCTTGTTTTTTTTTTTGACACGCTTTATTAAAAACGACTGGTAACAAATCGAGCATCTAGCTATGGTGTTAGTGTAGACTGTACTCGTGTTTGGAGACACTTTACTTTTGTTGCTCCATGTCCACAACAAAAAGCGAGCTACGGAGAGCTTGACATCACACTTGCTTCCGTTGTGTGACATAAGTGTCCACTTAAATTTTGCAGATGGCTGTTTGCAGGTAAATCTCGGATATATTAAAGTACGTCCACAGAGCAGACGTGCTGCCCTCCCCAGAAAACCCCCTTGTGTATAGCATACGTCACCATAACTTAGATATTGGGTTTCACTATGGAAAGCGCTTTGAATCACTAGAGGAAAGCGCTATATAAATATACTTAACATGTATTGCATTTTGGAATAAGGCTGGGCGATATATCAAAATACTCGATATATCGCAGGTTTGTGTCTGTAAGATATAGAAAATGACTATATCGTAATATTCGAGTATACATTGTCACGCAGTTGCTTTTAGCTGCTGGCATTACACTACAGGCTTTTTTCACTCTTTCTTGTCTCTGCTTCTCACAGAGACTTAAAACAAGCGCACCGTCTTACATACGTCACATACTGTCAGGTCATACGTCACATACGCATATGCCCTTGCGGAGCAGAGCGGTAGCGACATGGGTAACGTTAGCTGTGGTGCTAGCGGTAATACGAGAGACAGAAGGTGCGAATCTGGTAACAAATGAAAGAAGAATTAATTCCCAATAAAAACAGCAGGGGGGTCCATCGTCTGGCGGTGGTTCGGCTTCAAGTGGGAATATGTCAAACAGACAACCGTAATTGGTCAAGTGTGATGCTAAAGCGTTGCTACAAAAAGTAGCATTACTGCTAATATGTAGCATCATTTGAAAAGTTACTTGCTAGAGAATGAAGATAGCTTACTCCGCATTTCAATATCTCTATTCGGTGCCACATGCCCACAAAAATCACGCACAAAAGTGCACTTTATTTGTTTTAAACTATTGTAGTGGCGTTCTGTACAAAAAGTGCACTTTAATTTAGTGTTGTTTTGATATGTCATCTTAGTGACATTATGCACAAAAATGCACTAATAGCTTGTTTTAAAATGTCTCTGATAATCTTTCACTTTTTGTTTTGGAAATAACATGAATGTTTGTGCCACTGCTTAATAACTATTTAATAAATACAGTTTTGGTCACTTGACTTAGTTGTGGTTTCCCTCTCAGCATGAAAGTTGAAAATGAGCATATATTAATGCAGTATGAACAAGAATGTTTTAATGTAGACACACAGAATCATCATACTGGTGTGATTATATGTATCAAGTGTTCATTCAAGGCTAAGGCAAAATATCGAGATATATATTGTGTATCGTGATATGGCCTAAAAATATTGAGATATTAAAAAAGGGCCATACCGCTCAGCTCCAGTTGTAGCCCAATAAAATGTGGAAAAAGTGAAGCACTGTGAATACTTTCTGGGTGGACTGTATTTAAAGTATTGTATTTGTATGTCTTCTCAATTGCTTTTTTAAATTTCTATTTTAAGTATTGTAAAGCTGGGTTGGGATTGCATTATGGTATTTTATTAGATTGAGTAACATTCTGTGGTTTTGGTAAATAAGATTTTAAAAAGATGTTTTAGGCCAAAATCATACATTAGACTTTTTTCATTACAATACTAAATGATATATATTACGAGAATGGTGTTGAATCGAGAATGGTTTCTGAATCGTCACCCTAAGAATGGAAACATTAGGTGCCCAAATATTTATACTTAAAGGCCTACTGAAATGAGCTTTTCTTATTTAAACCGGGATAGCAGGTCCATTCTATGTGTCATACTTGATCATTTTGCGATATTGCCATATTTTTGCTGAAAAGATTTAGTAGAGAACAGCGACGATAAAGTTCACAACTTTTGGTCGCTAATAAAAAAGCCTTGCCTGTACCGGAAGTAGCAGACGATGTGCGCGTGACGTTACGGGTTGTGGAGCTCCTCACATCTGAACATTGTTTACAATTATGGCCACCAGCAGCGAGAGCAAATCGGACCGAGAAAGCGACGATTTCCCCATTAATTTGAGCGAGGAGGAAAGATTCCTGGATGAGGAAAGTGAGAATGAAGGACTGGAAAAAGAAAAAGAAAAAAAAGGCGAGGGCAGTGGGACCGATTCAGATGTTATTAGACAAATTTACTAGGATAATTCTGGAAAATCCCTTATCTGCTTATTGTGTTTTAGTGAGATTATATGGTCGTACCTGTACAGCATGAGAGTCGGAGGGGTGTGGCCACGGGTGTGGTGACCGGCAGTGTCTCCGAGGGAAGCCACGTCTCTCGACGAGGCAAGGCAGCTGGGCTGAGATTTTTCCCCCCCCCCTCCTCCACGGTGTAAGCATCCGGCGGTCGGAGGTGGCCGGTCGGAGGAGGCAAGAGAGTCCACAGCTGCAGGAGGAACGACGCAAGCTATCCGCTCATGTCTACGGTAAGAGCTGACCTATTACCACCATTTTCTCACTGAAACCTGCCGGTTGACATGTGGTAGGGAACTATGTTTGCTTGACCGCTCTGTTCCATAGCAAAGCTTCACCGTCATCTTTCTAGAATGTAAACAAGGAAACACCGGCTGTGTTTGTGTTGCTAAAGGCGGCCGCAATACACCGCTTCCCACCTACACCTTTCTTCTTTGACGTATCCATTATTAATTTAACAAATTGCAAAAGATTCAGCAACAAAGATTTCCAGAATACTGTGTAATTATGCGATTAAAGCAGACGACTTATAGCTGGGATCGGTGCTGGATCAAAATGTCCGCTACAATCCGTGACGTCACGCGCACGCGACATCATACCGCGACGTTTTAGGATGATACTACTGCGCAAAGTTTCAAATTGCAATTTAGCAAACTAAACCGGCCGTATTGGCATGTGTTGCAATGTTAAGATTTCATCATTGATATATAAACTATCAGACTGTGTGGTCAGTAGTAGTGGCTTTCAGTAGGCCTTTAGACTTTCTTTTTATTGTCATTCAAATTTGAACTTTACAGTACAGATAAGAATGAAATTGTGTTGTATTAGCTCATGGTAGTGCAGGATAAAAAAGCCATAAGGTTCAGATATAAATAAATAGATCACTGTACGGATAAATATATTGCACTTTTGCATATGCATCCAGGTTTATGGATGTATTTTATATTGTCTTTATATTCCAGCGAGTTTCCACCTCTGCTTAAAATATATTTTTGTGTATGCATTTTCCTATGTCTGGAATGAACAGACATTTTTATGGTAAACTTGCCTTAGTTATTCACACAATTCAGTCTGCGTCTGACATTTTGGAACACATTACTAAGGAAAACGGCACTCCCACTGTTTTATGACACGCACCTTCATGTTGTTGTTCTCCTGCAGCACATTTTGGAGGTCCTGCTGGAGTTTCTGAAGCTCAGTGAAACGATTATCTGCCAGCTCTTGGTTCTCCTCCAACTCGCTGTCCATTTCCTCAAACTGCACGAGCAGGATTTAAAAAAAAAAAAAAATCACAAAAGGAACAAAGCAAAAAAAGTGAGGAAAATAATTACAATGAAACATGTGGGTACTATCAATGCAATACTAAATTGTAAAATGTTCCCACCTTCCTCTTGTTGATTGTGATGGTTCCACAAACACTGCTGGCCTCCCCACACACCTTATAGCCTTTGCTGTTTACCTGATGTGATGACAGAAAGTGTCATTTTAAACCATACGTAAATAGCCTGGTAATTCCACCTCACCCTTTCAAGTATTTCGCTCATGTGCGCATTGAGGCGATTTTCTCGCCGACGTATCTTCTCCATATCCCACTGAAGCTCTTCGATCAGAACCTGCAGCTCGCTGACACGCTGGTCTGCCTTGTTTGCAGCGCGGGCCAGAGATCGGGACTGGACAGGTAAGAAAGAGAGAACACGATATAAACGCACACATGTCAAACTTGAGGCCCGGGGGCCAGATCCGGCCCGACACATAACTTAATGTGGACAGCGAAAGCCTGGGAATAATGTGCATATTATCATACTTGCCATATATATCATACATGCCAAACTTGAGACCTCCGATTTCGAGGGGGGGATGGTTAAGAGGGGAGGAGTATAATTCACCAACTCGAGTATTTAATATATATATATATATATATATAAATAAAAAAATACATATATATGTATGAAATACTTGACTTTCAGTGAATTCCAGCTGTATATATATATATATATATATATATATAAATAAAATAAATAGTTGAATTTCCGATGGCACCTATCAAATACACAGTAATAAAAACACAGTTGTTCTACTAACTGTACTGTGCTTGCTGGTTACTAAAAAAACCAACAACACTTATCTTTCACTATTTGAGTAACCTTTGTTCTGCCATTTGCATATTGCCGAGCGATCTCCGAATCCGGGAACATATCTTCACGGATTTGTTGTAGACATCCGCAAATGAGAACGGGATGTTGCTTCCAGCTATCAGCATAGCCATCTTTGTCTCAGCATAAGTTACACCATCGGGTCTCCATTTTGCGAGGTGGCCCGTAATACTGGGTTGTGAACGATGCTGCGCTGCGGACGCTTTGTGCTTCGCTGACCGTTCATAAAAATCCGGGAGGGTTGGCAAGTATGTATTCTATTCTATGTACAGTAGATGGCAGTATTGTCCTGTTTAAGAGGGGCACAACATTGCTGAGTCAGGTTCTCATGGAGCTGGAGGGGGCGTGGCCTCCAGCTCCGCCTGAATTTCGGGAGAAAATTTGTCCCGGTAGGTTTTCGGCAGAGGCGCTGAATTTCCGGAGTCTCCCGGAAAATCCGTGAGGGTTGGCAAGTATGGCATACTTCATCGTTCTTACTAAATGTTTTCATTGCTTCCATTTTGACAGAAAAAAATGTGTGTAATACATGAAATGTCATACGTTTAAAGTTAAAGTACCAATGATTGTCACAAACACACACTAGGTGTGGTCAAATTTTGTCCTCTGCATTTGACCCATCCCCCTTGATTACCCCCTGGGAAGTGAGGGGAGCAGTGGACAGCAGCGGTGCCGCGCCCGGCAATCATTTATGTTGATTCAACCCCCAATTCCAACCCTCGATGCTGAGTGCCAAGCAGGGAGGCAATGGGTCCCATTTTTTTTAATACTATTTGCTATGAGTCGGCCGGGGTTTGAACTCCCAACCTACCGATCTCAGGGCGGACACTCTAACCACTAGGCCACTGAGTAGGTTTTTAGGTTTTAAACTTTGTTATATTTACAAATACAAACAATTGTTATTGGTGTGATTCTTTGGGCACCTCACCATTCGATTCTTGTGGTGAGGATTTGATTCATAATCGATACTCGATTCAACACGATTCTCGATTCAAACTGATTTTTGCAATGTATTATTTGGTATAATAATAACAACAAATAAAACCGCTTACAGCTTAGAAAACCTCCTTTTGGTTGCTGACGTATGACTCTTATGTGCACCAAGTAAGCAAAGAGATGGCCTAAATTACTTTTTATTTGTTTTAATTCGTCCAGAAAGATCAAACAAATTACATTTTTGAAAATTACAATAAAAAAAAAATAAAAAAATCAAGATTTGAATGTGATAAAAAAACAACTTTTTTTTCACCTTAATTATTATATACGGTATGATAGTTTGTAAAAACAACAATAAATACTTAAATACCGTATTTTGGGGATTATAAATCGCTCGGGAGTATACGTCGCACGGGCCGAAAATGCATAATAAAGAAGGGAAAAAAACATATGTAAGTCACACTGGAGTATAAGTCGCATTTTTGGGGGAAAATTTTTTGATAAAATCCAACACCAAGAATAGACATTTGAAAGGCAATTTAAAATAAATAAATAGTGAACAACAGGCTGAATAAGTGTATAAATAACCAACGGAGAAGGTGCCTGCTATGTTAACCTAACATATTATGGTAAGAGTCATTCAAATAACTATAACATATAGAACATGATATAAGTTTTCCAAACAATCTGTCACTCCTAATCAATAAATCTCATGTAATCTTCTTCCTCGATGTCGCTTCTAAACAACTCTGCCAACTCCAAAAGGTATTCGCCGCTTCCTCTTGTCGTTTTCTGCTGCGTATTTCACTACATCCAGCTTGTAATCTGCAGTACATGATTTCCTTTTCGGTGCCATTTTTGTTCAGCCCTTCACAGTTTTATAAGTTACCGCCAACGATGAAATTATCCATTTTAATAGGTAAGACAGTAGCATTTAGCATATAGCAGTTAGCATCCCATGACCCACAATGCAATTCTGCTATGACCTTCCCCGGCGGAATTCTTATTGATTGACGTGTGTGTGACGATTGCTGACGTGTGTGTGTGACGATTGCTGACATTTTCTTCGTCTTTTCCGCGAATGAGATAAATAATATTATTTGATATTTTACGGTAATGTGTTAATAATTTCACACATAAGGCGCTCCGGAGTATATATCGCACCCCCGGCCAAACTATTAAAAAAATTTGCGATTTATAATCCGAAAAATACTGTATTTGCTTGTCACCTTGACTTACGATTTCAAAGCAAGTTATCCATCAATTTGTACGTACAAAAATCAATTAACCAAATGCATAGGCAATAATATAATGAGGCAATTATACTTTGATATTCTTACATTCAATGTTACATGCTCTATGCCTTGACATGCAATAGCTACACCTTGGGATGTAAGGATTACCGTTAATAATAAACCACAGTAAAATTCTAGGCGGTTAGCATTGACGTGGTAAATTCTAATACTAATAAATGCGGCCCTCTGAGGGCATTTATGACCGAAAACTAGAGATGTCCGATAATATCAGACTGCCGATATTATCGGCCGAAAAAGGCTTTAAAATGTAATGTATGAAATTATCAGTATCGGTTTCAAAAATTAAAATGTATGACTTTTTAAAACGCCGCAGTACGGAGTGGTACACGGACGTAGGGAGAAGTACATAGCGCCTATAAACCTTAAAGACACTGTCTTTGCGTGCCCGCCCAATCACATAATATCTATGGCTTTTCACACACACAAGTGAATGCAAAGCATACTTGGTCAACAACAATACAGTTCACACTGAGGGTGGCCGTAAAAACAACTTTAACACTGTTACAAATATGCGCCACACCGTGAACCCACATCAAACGAGAATGACAAACACATTTCGGGAGAACATCCACATTGTAACACAACAGAACAAATACCCAGAACCTCTACAAGCCCTGCCAACTCCGCCCACTTTAACCTCCTCATGCTCTCTCAGAGAGAGCATGTCCCAAATTTTAAGCTGCTGTTTTGAGGCATGTTAAAAAAAAAAAAGCACTTTGTGACTTCAATAACAAATATGGCAGTGCCAGGTGGGCATTTGCTTTCCATGACTTGAGTTGATTTATTTTGGAAAACCTTGATGGATTGTTTAATGCATCCAGCGGGACGTTACAACAAAATTAGGCATAATAACGTGTTAATTCCACGACTGTATATATAGGTATCGGTTGATATCGGAATCGGTAATTAAGAGTTGGACAATATCGGCATATCGGATGTCGGCAAAAAGCCATTATCAGACATTTCTACTATTTTTTAATACAAAATTGCAATCTCCTAAACATATTATAAAAGGTTGAAAAAATAGTACTATAAGGGAGTTGTAATAGTATTTATAATGTAAAAAAAGGGAAATACAAGAACAACATGGTTTCAGACGCCTACCTCACTGGTCATGTGACTATGTTTCCGCTTGAGGTCTTCAGTCATCTGTTGAAGACGCTCGTTTTCACTTGTCAGGAGTGCATTGAGTTTGGACGCTGCAGGCCACAAACTACTTCCTATAGAAGAAAGCATCCACTGTAATGGACTATCGTAAAGCACTTTGGGAGAGCTGCAACTAATTCCGCTGCTTTCTACACGTGTTCACATTAATTCTATGTTTCTCTTTCACTCACCAACTCCGGAGTCCACGTCTGCATTTAGCTGGTCCACTGTGCTCTTCAGACACTTGTAGATCTCCACAATTCGAGCAGCCTGCATTTGACTGGACTGCACTCTCTCTTGGAGCTCTGCCTCCATCTCCTCACTGGTGCTGCTGGCCAGCGTGGCCAGGAAAGAGTTGGACGTCTCTCCCTGGTGGCCTGCGTGACAACAGAGCTTAGAATAGAGAATCCATGGAACGTCTTCCTCTCCTGTGCACAATGTGTCATTTTTTTACCTCTGTCCTTGGCCCTCTCTTGATTAGAGTCTCCATCAGGTTCAGGGGTTTCTGGCTTTAGGTTCCTTCCCTCTATTGTGGGAGACTTCTCAGGTTCGCCAGGCGATTGGTCATAACGCCTGATGAACAGCTTTATATTTTCATCAAACTGAAAGCAAAGGAAGCAGACCATTTAACACTCTGTTGCAATTGTTCATGGTGCTTAAGTTGGTGTAGTGCAGGGGTCGGCAACCCAACATGCTGAAAGCGGACCAAAAATACAAAAAACAAATCTGTCTGGAGCCGCAAAAAGTTTAAAGCCTGAATGAAGGCAACACATTAGGTAAGTGTCTCAGAGGGTTAGATAACTCCTGGAAAAGACTGGCTTAACACTGCCAAAAGTATAGCTGTGTGTGCCCAAGTTAAAGGAAAGGACAGGCTGTTTTTGATTGATTGATTGATACTTTTATTAGTAGATTGCACAGTTCAGTACATATTCCGTACAATTGACCACTAAATGGTAACACCCGAATAAGTTTTTCAACTTGTTTAAATCGGAGTCCACGTTAATCAATTCACTTCTTCTAATGGATGCATTACAATCTTTGCAAGCTGGGTAACGTTTGCTGTGGTCATGAACAACATGACACACGATCAGAAATGCAGCCAATATTACATAAAGATACACAAGAGACATGCAAATGTGCGTTAAATACAAAGAAGACATAAGTAAAGGAAATTTTATGAACTCAAATACAGCTACAAACGAGGCATAATGATGCAATAAGTACATACAGCTAGCCTAAATAGCATGTTAGCATTGACTATTATCCCTCCACGCAAGTCAATAACATCAACAAATCTCACCTTTGTGTATTCATGCACAGCGTAAAAGGTTTGGTGGACAAAAGGAGACAAAGGAGGAGTGGCATTAAACACATCTTTCTGTGGCGGCGACGGAGAGAGTTGTACACGTAAACCAACTACGGTGAGTTCACGGACCGCCAAAATTAGTAAGACAAAACAGTTGATAGTTGAGTATCTTTTATAATCAAGCAAAACACAACAAAAATTTAAAAAACAGAAATAAATGAATGCAAAGTGTAATAAACACCTACAGTATGATATCACATAAAAAATGGTTTAGGGCTGGCTGCTCTGAAAACAAACCTCGCCCACTCTGCTTTGTTCCTCGTCTGAGCTACTGTGACATAGATTACCGTAATAACTCATGTAACACCCAAAAGTGCAGATTTCGAACATTGAAATGCTTTTTCATAGTTCAAGACTTACCTTAATTTAAAAACAGCACTGCACATCATAATGGCGGCTACAGTTTTGATGTTAAAGGTCTAAAAAAATTATATAGAACGTCTGGCGGACCAGATTGGAAATCTTAACGGGCCGTATTTTGCCTAGAACTGGTCTAGTGTGTCCTGGATGTTCACCTGATTCCAGTATCTATTGAGGATCAGCAGACTTGCATCATCGGTGGCCTGGCGCGTCTCTAGTCTTTCGATTCTCTCTCGTAGTTCATCTTCAATCCCCTGCAAAACACCAAAACCCAGAGGTAAATTTTAGCCCCGATCGTTAAAAAAGCACGCATGTCCAAAATGTTCAGGAAAAAGCTCAAACCACGCACCTGTCGTTGATCTAAAGATTCTCCCAGTTTACGGTTCTTCGTCTGGAGAGCTTTGATATCTTGTTCTTCCTAAAACGCAACAAGGAGCAACAATTACCAAGAACATTCACACTAAAGCTGACCAACACGCTGGATTGTAATCAGCTGGAAGCGTGTCTTAATGAAATTAAACAATGGACGTCCGCTAACTTTTTGCAACTCAATGCTAAGAAAACGGAAATGCAGATTATCGGTCCTGCTAGACACCGACACCTATTTATTAATAACACCTTAACATTTGACAACCAAACAATTACACAAGCTGACTCAGTAAAGAATCTGGGTATTATCTTACACCCAACTCTCTCCTTTGAGTCACACATCAAAAGTGTGACTCAAACGGCCTTCTTTCACCTCCGTAATATCGCTAAAATTTGTTCTATTTTGTCCACTAGCGACGCTGAGATCATTATTCATGCGTTCGTGACGTTTCGTCTCGATTACTGTAACGTATTATTTTCGGGTCTCCCTATGTTTAGCATTAAAAGATTACAGTTGGTACAAAATGCGGCTGCTTGACTTTTGACAAGAACAAGAAAGTTTGATCATATTACGCCTATGATGTATATACCTTTATATATATGTATACCTATACTGTATGTACCTTTATATATATATATATATATATATATATATATATATATATATATATATATATATATATATATATATATATATATATATATATATGTATACCTATACTGTATATACCTTTATATATATGTATACCTATACTGGCTCACCTGCACTGGCTTCCTGTGCACTTAAGATGTGACTTTAAGGTTTTACTACTTACGTATAAAATACTACACGGTCTAGCTCCATCCTATCTTGCTGATTGTATTGTACCATATGTCCCGGCAAAAAATCTGCACTCAAAGAACTCCGGCTTATTAGTGATTCCCAGAGCCCAAAAAAGTCTGCGGGCTAAAGAGCGTTTTCTATTGGGGCTCCAGTACTCTGGAATGCACTCCCGGTAACAGTTCGAGATGCTACCTCAGTAGAAGCATTTAAGTCCCATCTTAAAACTCATTTGTATACTCTAACCTTTAAATTGACCCCCTTTTTAAACCAGTGGATCTGCCGTTTATTTTATTTTCTACTCTGCCCCCCTCTTTCTTGTGGAAGGGGGGGCAGGTCTGGTGGCCATGGATGAAGTGCTGGCTGTCCAGAGTCGGGACCCGGGGTGGACCGCTCGCCTGTGCATCGGTTGGGGACGTCTCCGCTCGGGATGGTCTCGTTCTGGCCCCACTATGGACTGGACTCTAACTATTATGTTGGATCAACTATGGACTGGACTCTCACTATTATGTTAGATCAACTATGGACTGGACTCTCACTATTATGTTAGATCCACTATAGACTAGACTCTCACTATTATGTTAGATCCACTATGGACTGGACTCTCACTATTATATTAGATCAACTATGGACTGGACTCTCACTATTATGTTAGATCCACCATGGACTGGACTTTCACTATTATGTTAGATCCACTATGGACTGGACTCTCACACTATTATGTTAGATTCACTATGGACTGGACTCTCACTATTATGTTAGATCCACTATAGACTAGACTCTCACTATTATGTTAGATCCACTATGGACTGGACTCTCACTATTATATTAGATCCACTATGGACTGCACTCTCACTATTATGTTAGATCCACTATGGACTGGACTCTCACACTATTATGTTAGATCCACTATGGACTGGACTCTCACTATTATGTTAGATCCACTATAGAGTGGACTCTCACTATTATGTTAGATCCACAATGGACTAGACTCTCACTATTATGTTAGATCCACTTCGGACTGGACTCTCACTATTATATAAGATCCACTATGGACTGGACTCTCACTATTATGTTAGATCCACTATGGACTTGACTCTCACATTATTATGTTAGATCCACTATGGACTGGACTCTCACACTTATGTTAGATCCACTATGGACTGGACTCTCACTATTATGTTAGATCCACTATAGACTAGACTCTCACTATTATGTTAGATACACTATGGACTGGACTCTCACTATTATATTAGATCCACTATGGACCGGACTCTCACTATCATGTTAGATCCACTATGGACTGGACTCTCACACTATTATGTTAGATCCACTATGGACTGGACTCTCACTATTATGTTAGATCCACTATGGAGTGGACTCTCACTATTATGTTAGATCCACTATGGACTAGACTCTCACTATTATGTTAGATCCACTACGGACTGGACTCTCACTATTATATTAGATCCACTATGGACTGGACTCTCACTATTATGTTAGATCCACTATGGACTTGACTCTCACATTATTATGTTAGATCCACTATGGACTGGACTCTCACACTTATGTTAGATCCACCATGGACTGGAATCTCACTATCATGTTAAATCCACCATGGAATGGACTCTCACTATTATGTTAGATCCACTATGGACTGGACTCTAACTAATATGTTAGATCCACTATGGACTTGACTATCACTATTATGTTAGATTCACTATGGACTGGACTCTCACAATTATGTTAGATCCACTATGGACTGGACTCTATTATGTTAGATCCACTATGGACTGGACTCTATTATGTTAGATCCACTATGGACTGGACTCTCACTATTATTTTCGATCCACTATGGACTGGACTCTCACTATTATGTTAGATCCGCTATGGACTGGACTCTCACTATTATGTTAGATCCACTATGAACTGGACTCTCACTATTATGTTAGATCCACTATGGACTGGACTCTCACAATTATGTTAGATCCACTATGGACTGGACTCTCACTATTATGTTAGATCCACTACGGACTGGACTCTCACAATTATGTTAGATCCACTATGGACTGGACTCTCACTATTATGTTAGATCCACTCTGGACTGGACTCTCACAATTATGTTAGATCCACTATGGACTGGACTCTCACTATTATGTTAGATCCACTCTGGACTGGACTCAATTATGTTATATCCGCTATGGACTGGACTCTCACCATTATGTTAGATCCACTATGGATTGGACTCTCTCACTATTATGTTGGATCCACTATGGACTGAACTCTCTCAATATTATGCAAGATCCACTCGACGGGGGGAAGTGTCATCTGAACATCGTTGTGACTTGTGCAGCCCTTTGAGACATTTGTGATTTAGGGCTATATCAGTAAACACTGATTGATTGATTGATGATTGACATATTTGGTTCACGTTAAAGGGTGACTGTGCAAAATGACCACCTCACCGAGTTGGAAACACCTCCAAGTTTGATGACGGTCTCAACCGCTGTGCTCCCACCTGCTGCCGCGCTGACACCGGAGCCTCCTCCGTCCTCGCCGTCCCGCTCCCTTCGCTTTTCCGGGTGCACACCCGAGGACGAAGGGGGACCGCTGGGGTCTGCAGGACGCTTCTGCCCGGACATCCTTAACACACCTAAAACAACATAAGCAGACAAATGGTAAGATAAGTGAATTATATAGCACTTTTTCTCTAGTGACTCAAAGCGCTTTACATAGTGAAACCCAATATCTAAGTTACATTTAAACCAGTGTGGGTGGCACTGGGAGCAGGTGGGTAAAGTGTCTTGCCCAAGGACACAACGGCAGTGACTAGGATGGCAGAAGCGGGCATCGAACCTGGATCCCTCAACTTGCTAGCACGGCCGCTCTACCAACAGAGCTATACCGCTATAAGATCCTTTAAGTTTGTGCATGGAGGTTGAGGTACTAATAAGGTTGTTCAAAGATGACTTATCTCGCAGAATAAAACAAACAAACAACATTTCAAAGAGCCACACAAGTAGTGTTTCGCCCGTTAGCAGCAGCTAGCAGGCTAATGTTAGCCACTGGCTAACGTAAGGTTTCACATAACGACTGAGAATAAAACCCAGTTTCAGCCAATACTGAATTTATATGCCTCACCCAGAGCCTGTCTTTTAAAAAAAGGCTTACCACTTTTAACGCAGCGCTTTTTACTAGGAGAAAAAAAAATGTCAATTGGATCTAACAAATGTTGATGTTGCGAGTCGTCTCCTCACGGAAACGCAAGCCGGAAAGACGCAGTGTTTATAAAACTGCAAGGGCGCCCTCCAGCGACCTGGAGGCCATTTGGCGCATTGCACTATATACAGCAATCCAATCCAATCCACTTTATTTATATAGCACATTTAAACAACAATAACGTTTCCAAAGTGCTGCACAGCCGTGTTAAAAACAATTGTAAAAAAAAAAAAATAAATAAATAAAATAAAATAAAAAGTATATATATATATTATATGGGCTTCACGGTGGCAGAGGGGTTAGTGCGTCTGCCTCACAATACAAAGGTCCTGCAGTCCTGGGTTCAAATCCAGGCTCGGGATCTTTCTGTGTGGAGTTTGCATGTTCTCCCCGTGAATGCGTGGGTTCCCTCCGGGTACTCCGGCTTCCTCCCACCTCCAAAGACATGCACCTGGGGATAGGTTGATTGGCAACACTAAATTGGCCCTAGTGTGTGAATGTGAGTGTGAATGTTGTCTGTCTATCTGTGTTGGCCCTGCTTTGAGGTGGCGACTTGTCCAGGGTGTACCCCGCCTTCCGCCCGATTGTAGCTGAGATAGGCGCCAGCGCCCCCCGCGACCCCAAAAGGGAATAAGCGGTAGAAAATGGATGGATGGATGGAAATTGGCCCTAGTGTGTGAATGTGAGTGTGAATGTTGTCTGTCTATCTGTGTTGGCCCTGCGACGAGGTGGCGACTTGTCCAGGGTGTACCCTGCCTTCCGCCCGATTGTAGCTGAGATAGGCGCCAGCGCCCCCCGCGACCCCGAAAGGGAATAAGCGGTAGAAAATGGATGGATGGATGGATGGATATATATATTATGCTCCACCAATGACTGAATAAAAACAAAAAATTAATAAATATAAAACCAATAAAAACAATATAAAAACAAATATGATTAAAAACTATTTTAAAGGGTAAAATCAATTAAAACAGTAAAATAGAAATCAAAGTGTATAAAAACCACAGAGGACAACAGAGGACCACACAACTCACGTAGTGTTAAAAGCCAAAGAATAAAAGTGGGTCTTAAGACGAGACTTAAAACACTCCACTGTGGAAGCAGTTTGATCATGGAGCGGCAGAGTGTTCCAGAGCTTAGGGCCGACCACAGAGAAGGCCCTGTCTCCCCTGGTCTTAAGTCTGGTCTTGGGCACCACGAGCTGGAACTGGCTCTCGGACCTCAGAGCGCGCGCAGGAATGTACATTTGGATAAGGTCCGAGATATATTGAGGTGCCAGTCCACGTAAAGATTTAAAAACAAACAGCAATGTTTTAAAATCAATTCTAAAATGAACAGGGAGCCAGTGCAAAGTCTGAAGAATTGGGGTTATATGCAGTGCTTTTCAACCACTGTGCCGCGGCACACTAGTGTGCCGTGAGATACAGTCTAGTGCAGTGGTTCTCAAATGGGGGTACGCGTATCCCTGGGGGTACTTGAAGGTATGCCAAAGGGGTACGTGAGATTTTTAAAAATATTCTTAAAAATAGCAACAATTCAAAAATCCTTTATAAATATATTTATTGAATAATAAATATGAATGTAAGTTCATAAGCTGTGAAAAGAAATACAACAATGCAATATTCAGTGTTGACAGCTAGATTTTTTGTGGACATGTTCCATAAATATTGATGTTAAAGATTTCTTTTTTTGTGAAGGAATCCAGATGGATCTCTATTACAATCCCCAAAGAGGGCACTTTAAGTTGGTGATTACTTCTATGTGTAGAAATCTTTATTCATAATCGAATCACACGTTTTTAGTTATTTTTATATCTTTTTTTCCAAATAGTTCAAGAAAGACCACTACAAATGAGCAATATTTTGCACTGTTATACAATTTAATAAATCAGAAACTGATGACATAGTGCGGTATTTTACTTCTTTATCTCTCTTTTTCAACCAAAAATGCTTTCCTCTGATTAAGGGGCTACTTGAATTAAAAATTTGTTCACAGGGGGTACATCACTGAAAAAAGGTTGAGAACCACTGGTCTAGTGTGCCGTGGGAGAGATCTAATTTCAGATATTTGGGTTAAAAATATTTTTTTGCAAACCAGTAATTATAGTCCGCAAATGATGTGTTGTTGTTGAACCATGTAATACTCTTCCATATACGTAGGTGGCAGCCGATAGCTAATTGCTTTCTAGATGTCGGAAACTAAATGGTCCTTAGTGTGTGAATGTGAGTGTGAAAGTTGTCTGTCAATCTGTGTTGGCCCTGCGATGAGGTGGCGACTTGTCCAGGGTGTACTCTGCTTTCCGCCCGATTGTAGCTGAGATAGGCGCCAGCACCCCCCGCCACCCCAAAAGGGAATAAGCGGTAGAAAATGGATGGATGGATGGATGGATGTCGGAAACAGAGGGAGGCAGGGTGCAGGTAAAAGAGTATCTGATGCTTAAACCAAAAATAAACAAAAGGCGAGTGCCCCTACGAAAAGGAATTGAAGCTTAGAGAAGGCTATGCAGAACGAAACTAAAACTGAACTGGCTGCAAAGTAAACAAAAACAAAATGCTGGACGACAGCAAAGACTTACTGTGGAGCAAATACAATGTACATCCGAACATGACACGACAATCAACAATGTCCCCACAAAGAAGGATAAAAACAACTGAAATATTCTTGATTGCTAAAACAAAATGGATTGGGGAAATATCGCTCAAAGGAAGAGATGAAACTGCTCCAGGAAAATACCAAAAAAAGAGAAAAATCCACCAAGATAGGAGCACAGGACAAGAAGTAAAACACAACACACAGGAAAACAGCAAAAAGGTGCAAATAAGTCAGGGTGTGATGTGACAGGTGGTGACAGTACACCTACTTTGAGACAAGAGCTATAGTGATGCATGCTTGGTTATGCTTTAAAGTCATATCCAACAATTGCGACAACGACTTTTTACCGTCACCTGAGTTCCGTATTTTTAATGATTTCTGCCGGTGGTGTGCCTCCGCATTTTTTCAACGCAAAAAATGTGCCTTGGCTCAAAAAAGGTTGAAAAACACTGATATACAGGACTACACTTTTGATTGATTGATTGAAACTTTTATTAGTAGATTGCACAGTACAGTACATATTCCGTACAATTGACCACTAAATGGTAACACCCCAATATGTTTTTCAACTTGTTTAAGTCGGGGTCCACGTTAATCAGTTCCTGGTACATAATACGAACCCTGTTTCCATATGAGTTGGGAAATTTGAACAGAATGCAATGATTTTCAAATCCTTTTCAACCCATATTCAATTGAATGCACTACAAAGACAACATATTTGATGTTCAAACTGATAAACATTTTTTTTTTTGCAAATAAGACGAGGCACTAAGCAGTGTGGGTGGGAAGCGTTTCCACGGACACGGAAGGAGATTTTGACAACAACGTTCTAAAGCAGGGGTGTCAAACTCAAACACAGAGTGGGCCAAAATTTTAAACTGAACAAAGCCGCGGGCCAAGGTTGAACAAATGAACCTTTTAATAAGGACCCAAACACATTTTGCATTTAATATTTAACAAGCAAGGCTTATATAACTTTATAGTGACATGCAAAATGAAGTTTCAAATGATAATAATAATAATAATAAAAAAATATCAATGGCATATCAAATTAAATTTAAATAAAAATGTAATGCCTCTTTTCCATTTGCAGCCTTCTGAAGTAAATATCAAAATAAACTTTTTCCACAAGCTGATAAAAAATTAGAAAAGAAAATAACAATAATTAATTAATCAAACATTCAAGGAGAGTGCATGAATAAATTGTTAATTATTGCTCAGTTTGCTACACTGATTTGCTTTAACGATGAACATAGAACAAGCAATACTTACATAACTTAATAGTGCAAAATCAACTTTCAAAAAACAAACGAAAGACATCAATGGTATATTAAATACAATTTAAATAAAACATTTAATGCCTCTTTTTTTTATTTGAAGCCTTGGTTACAGAATGGTTGGAAAATCGGGAGGGTTGGCAAGTATGAGTATTAGCAGCGAATGCGCTGTATAATACCGGTGGGCCAGCTCTAATGTTAATTTGATATTGCCTCAAGGGCCAAATAAAATTGCACGGCGGGCCAAAGTTGTCCCGCGGGCTAGAGTTTGACACCCGTGTTCTAAAGCTTAGTGATATATCACATATATCAGATTGTAGTTGGGTTTATTTTGTACCCGTCGCGTTCATATTTCACAGTTTGTTACATTTTTGTCGCGTTTCACTCGAATGTAAAATATGTCGATTGAAAGGGGGTGTGGCATTCATATTTTGTCAATATTCAGTGTTTTATCGTTCATATAAAAAAATAAAATTCCATTAAATTTTTTTAAGGCGCTCTGTCATAACGTTTTTATCATTCAATTAGACATTATTGTGAGGTTTTGTATTAGTATTCCCAAAAATAGATATACTGGCCCCCTGACACATTTTTTTTTCTCCAAATGTGGCCCCGAGTCACGTAATTGCCCGTAAAGGCAAGTGTCCAAATACTTTTGGCAATATAGTGTATATATTTTTCAATCATTTTTTTTCTATATTATGTGAAAAGGGTTAAGATTTGCTCTTTCGGACTGCATTTTAAGCACATTGTGTTAAATTGTTGAAGTGTAACTATATTACGTTCCCCTTTGTAATTCAGTTTCATAATTGCTGGGTTCGGTCCTTGGCCCTGCACTCTTCAGCATCTACATGCTGCCGCTAGGTGACATCATACGCAAATACGGAGTTAGCTTTCAAAGTTATGCTGATGACACCCAACTCTACATGCTCCTAAAGCTGACCAACACGCCGGATTGTAGTCAGTTGGAAGCGTGTCTTAATGAAATCAAACAATGGATGTCCGCTAACTTTTTGCAACTTAACGCCAAAAAAACGGAAATGCTGATTATCGGTCCTGCTAGACACCGACCTCTATTTAATAATACAACTCTAACATTTGACAACCAAATAATAAAACAAGGTGACTCGGTAAAATATCTGGGTATTATCTTCGACCCAACTCTCTCCTTTGAGTCACACATTAAAAGCGTTACTAAAACGGCCTTCTTTCATCTCCGTAATATCGCTAAAATTCGCTCCATTTTGTCCACTAAAGACGCCACGATCATTATCCATGCATTTGTTACGTCTCGTCTCGATTACTGTAACCTATTATTTTCGGGTCTCCCCATGTCTAGCATTAAAAGATTACAGTTGGTACAAAATGCGGCTGCTAGACTTTTGACAAGAACAAGAAAGTTTGATCACATTACGCCTGTACTGGCTCACCTGCACTGGCTTCCTGTGCACTTAAGATGTGACTTTAAGGTTTTACTACTTACGTATAAAATACTACACGGTCTAGCTCCATCCTATCTTGCCGATTGTATTGTACCATATGTCCCGGCAAGAAATCTGCGTTCAAAAGACTCCGGCTTATTAGAGATTCCTAAAGCCCAAAAAAGTCTGCGGGCTATAGAGCGTTTTCCGTTCGGGCTCCAGTACTCTGGAATGCCCTCCGGGTAACAGTTCGAGATGCTACCTCAGTAGAAGCATTTAAGTCTCACCTTAAAACTCATCTGTATACTCTAGCCTTTAAATAGACCTCCTTTTTAGACCAGTTGATCTGCCACTTCTTTTCTTTTTTTCTCCTATGTCCCCCCCTCCCTTGTGGAGGGGGTCCGGTCCGATGACCATGGATGAAGTACTGGCTGTCCAAAGTCGAGTCCCAGGATGGACCGCTCGTCGAGACCCAGGATGCACCGCTCGCCTGTGTATCGGTTGGGGACATCTCTACGCTGCTGATCCGCCTCCGCTTGGGATGGTTTCCTGTGGACGGGACTCTCGCTGCTGTCTTGGATCCGCTTTGAACTGAACTCTCGCGGCTGTGTTGGAGCCACTATGGATTGAACTTTCACAGTATCATGTTAGACCCGCTCGACATCCATTGCTTTCGGTCTCCTAGAGGGGGGGGGTTGCCCACTTCTGAGGTCCTCTCCAAGGTTTCTCATAGTCAGCATTGTCACTGGCGTCCCACTGGATGTGAATTCTCCCTGCCCACTGGGTGTGAGTTTTCCTTGCCCTTTTGTGGGTTCTTCCGAGGATGTCGTAGTCGTAATGATTTGTGCAGTCCTTTGAGACATTTGTGATTTGGGGCTATATAAATAAACATTGATTGATTGATAATAATACAATGAAAATGATGCACTTCTCTCTGTTCTGGGTCTAAGAATTAAACTGCACTCCCCTCCCTCTTTTTTCCTCTGTCCATAAATAAAAGTGACCGATGGACCCTCGACTGAACTGTGATCAGCAATACCTGAAAGTAGGTTGCACCCAGTTCACAGTCCACATTGTGCAAAGGCAGACCCAATCACACAAGTTTGTTGTTGTCTGCATGTCTGTGGCTGCATGTGACACACAAGTTACTGCAATGATGAACCAACTGCTGCAATGTTTCTTTCTTTTAAATAAAATAAAATAAAATAGACGCGGTTGACCAATTATAATGATAATGGCGCTTTATACGGACTGGGACAGACTATGCCCGAGGGGCCCGGCTAGTTCTTCCAAAATGTTGTCGGTGTGTTGTTTTTCCACACCCAACACATCCAAACATGTCCCTAATGCTTTGTGCACCGAGCCAAAGAAAGTCATGTTGGAACAGAACAGGGCGATCGTATGGTTTGGTTTGAACATGCTTAACATGGTTACATTAAAAAACAACACCTCATGTTTACATGTCCGGGAAGGGGTTTGGTCGAAAGTAAAGCTTCTTTAATTTGACCTTGTTTTCTAATCTCAGCAGTGACTGTTGATAATAAATAGAACAATAAATTGAAGTATACAGTAATCTATTTATTTATATCTCCACCTTATTGCTCTTTTATCCTGCACTACCATCAATCAATCAATCAATGTTTATTTATATTGAACCCAGGACTGCAGGACTTTCGTATTGTGAGGCAGATGCACTAACCCCTCTGCTACCGTGAAGCCCATTTTTGTATGTTTCATTGAAAATATAGAACTTTGCACACGGCACTCAAAAATCTATCAAAATGCTTTAGTAAGACTTTGGTAAGCTATGAAGGTATGAAGGGGAATTCAGTCGACTGAGCTGCCAGTGTTATTACTGTAAGATCTATTGCATGAGACTTTAAACTGTTTTTAACTTTTTTTAACTAATTTTAACTTTCTAACAAATTGTTCTCGGGATGATTCGAATTTGCTTTTTCAATGTGTATTTTACATCTGTTTTAAATGTTATTTTTTAGACTGTGCTTTGCCTGTATTTCTTTGTGGTGTACAGCCCTTTGTTCTCTAAATGTGGTTGTTTTTAAAGGGCTTTATAAATAAAGTTGGTATGGTATGGTTTACATTTTTTACTGTTAATGGTAAAACAGTATCACAGTTTTTTTAACGGTAAAAAAATTGGCAGCTCAGTTGCCAGAATGATATAAAAACAATTGTAGAATTTTTCCATTTACCGTAATATGTTGCAAAAAACACTGCACATTTTATAGCAAAATTGTGGTTGTTGATGTGTTGGCCCTGCGATGAGGTGGCGACTTGTTCAGGGTGTACAACGCCTTCCACTCAAATGTAGCTGAGATAGGCAGCGCCCCCCCGCAACCCCAAAGGGAAATAGAAAAGGGATGGATGGAGTTGCTATTTTTGTACTGTAAAAAAATACAGATTTTTTTTTTTTTTTACAGTTTACATAAAAAAAAATGTGTATAATAATCAAATGCATAGGCAAATTCATATATCATTTGTTGTTACTGAGCGCATGAAAATGAGTTGGACGACCCTGCACTATAGTCGTCATGCTGGATCTGATTGGTTCGGTCTCCTCTAGTGATGGACTTTAGGGGAGACTAGACTTTATTCATCCCACCATGGGGAAATTATGTGGTTGAAAAAGTTCACAAAAATAAACAACTAATGAAAACACAATGGAAAAATCTAAGGACATAAAATAGCACAAAAGCTGATGCAACTTTCTACATACAGCCGTTTGTCCTCTCTTTCGTAACAGGTAATGACTTTGAACCAAGTTGCCCGCGTGATATGTTTTCCTCACAACTCAACAAGCCCACGAAGGTGTGTTGCGACATTAGATGACACAATTTGTGCCGTTTTGATTCTTCAATCTCCACACAGGTCTTTAAGTTATTTACTGAATTGAGTGAGCCTATGGCTTTGCACTTTCTTAGTTTTATATATACATGTATATACACACACATATATATATATATATATATATATATATAATAGAATAGGGCTTCACGGTGGAAGAGGGGTTAGTGCGTCTGCCTCACAATACGAAGTTCCTGCAGTCCTGGGTTCAAATCCAGGCTTGGTATCTTTCTGTGTGGAGTTTGCATGTTCTCCCCGTGAATGCGTGGGTTCCCTCCGGGTACTCCGGCTTCCTCCCACTTCCAAAGACATGCACCTGGGGATAGGTTGATTGGCAACACTAAATTGGCCCTAGTGTGTGAATGTGAGTGTGAATGTTGTCTGTCTATCTGTGTTGGCCCTGCGATGAGGTGTCGACTTGTTCAGGGTGTACACCGCCTTCCACCCGATTGTAGCTGAGACAGGTGCCAGTGCCCCCCGCGACCCCAAAAGGGAATAAGCGGTAGAAAATGGATGGGATGGATAATAAAATAGAATAGAAAGCGCTTTATGGATTCGTGGGGGAAATTCAGCGCCACAGTTCGCTCCCAATAGACAATATAAATAATATAGTATATATCATACATTATATATATAATATACAATAAATGAATAATATAAATATATTGTACATATATTCTACATTTAAGTGCAGTCAAGAAGGAACAAATGCATTATACAGTCGGTATGAAGGACCTCCTGTGTCGTTCCGTGTTGCTTTTATATATACATATATATATATATATATATATATATATATATATATATATATATATATATATAAGCGGAGATAGGCACCAGCGCCCCCCGCGACCCCAAAGGGAGTAAGTGGTAGAAAATTTATATATATATATATATATATATATATATATATATATGTTGCATTCTGTTTTTGGATGAATTAATTAACGTGGACCCTGACTTAAAATAATTTCAAAAACTTATTGGGGTGTTACCATTTAGTGGTCAATTGTACGGAATATGTACTGTACTGTGCAATCTACTAATAAAAGTCTCAATCAATCAAACAAGCTTTGAATTTACAACCCCCTGGCACTGTTTTTTTTTTTACTGTTTTTGTACTTACTTTGATTATTATTTCTGAACTGTTTGTAAATGTTTTGAAATGTATAAATAAAGGTTTAGAAAATTCAACAAAAATAAATAAAAAAAATCTCCACACGGATCCGCCCCTTGCCAAAGTCCGCCCATGTCTATTCTTTGGACCAATCGCGTTATTCTCTGTGAGACACGCCCTTTCACGTCACACACGCCTAGCCACGCCTCCTTGGTGTTAAAAGCAACTTCCCGACGTCCTCTTCGCCGCTCTTCCGTCTTTTTTCCACATTTCTCCTCGCCGCTGTACGAACCTGTCAAGTAAGTTGTCAACTTTTATCACGGTTTTTTTTAAAGGCTGACATTTAACCTAAGTTTTATTCTGCCCTTTAAAGTTTACGGAAGTTGCTCGACGAGTTTGCCCGCGCCTGCTGAGCCACGCATTGTTTTGTTCGCTGACTGAGCGTTTTATTTTGAAAAGCGGGCGAGTGCTGACGCGTCAGAATGAATGCAACGTTGTCTGTGTCATTTTGCAAGTTATGCAAGTTTATGCAGCCATTGTTCCCCCCTCTAATGTGATCTAATCCCTGTTAACTTTCCTACAAGCATCCCCAGGTGTGCAACTCTTACTCTGAAGGCCAAAGTTCAACAGTGCAAGCCAAATATTTACAGGGGTGACGCAACAGCCTTGATCTGATCATGGGAAAACAACAACAAGTTCCTCATACTTTCTGCCAAGACTAACCAGTTTGTTCCCCCGCTGCAGGATGGCTCAGCAATTCCCATCTCTCTCCACGGAGCAGAAGAAGGAGCTGGCAGAAATCGCCTTGAAGATCGTGGCCACAGGGAAAGGCATCTTGGCGGCGGATGAGTCCACTGGTCAGTTCACTATCGTAAAAAACAAAACAAAAATTAAAGTCCTACTGAAATTAGATTTTCTTATTTTAACGGTATTGCCATATTTTTGCTGAAAGGATTTAGTAGAGAACATCCACGATAAAGTTTGCAACTTTTGGTAGCTAATAAAAAAACCTTGCCTGTACCGGAAGTAGCAGACGATGTGCGCGTGACGTCACGGGTTGTGGAGCTCCTCACATCTCAACATTGTTTACAATCATGGCCACCAGCAGCTAGAGCTATTCGGACAGCGAAAGCAACAATTTCCCCATTAATTTGAACGAGCATGAAAGATTTGTGGATGAGGAAATTTAGAGTGAAGGACTAGGGAAAAAAAATGGCAATTGTAGTGGGAGCGATTCAGATGTTAGACACATTTATTAGGATATTTCTGCAAAATCCCTTATCTGCCTATTGTTTTACTAGTGTTTTAGTGAGATTAAATAGTAGCTGAAAGTCGGACGGGTGTGTTGACCCAGTATCTCTTAGAGAAGTCACGCAGCTGCAGCAGGACGGAAGCTCCGCTGATGTCTCCGGTAAGAGCCGACTTATCACCACAATTTTCACACCGAAAACTGCCGGTTGACATGTGGTCGGGAACCATGTTCGCTTGACCGCTCTGTTCCATAGTAAAGCTTGATCTTCGGGAATTTTAAACAAGGAAACATAGGCTGTGTTTGTGTGGCTAAAGGCTTTGTACTTTGACTTCTCCATTATTAATTGAACAAATTGCAAAAGATTCAGCAATACAGATGTCCAGAATACTGTGTAATTAAGCGATTAAAGCAGACTACTTATAGCTTGGATCGGGCTGGAAAATGTCCGCTACAACCCGAGACGTCAAACGCACGTGTCATCATACCGCGACGTTTTCAACACGACACTTGGCAGGAAATTTAAAATTGCAATTTAGTAAACTAAAAAGGCCGTATTGGCATGTGTTGCAATGTTAATATTTCATCATTGATATATAAACTATCAGACTGCGTGGTCGGTAGTAGTGGCTTTCAGTAAGCCTTTAAAGCTGCCTTCAACACATTACCTACCTTCTCTGTATCCTGGAGTCAAACTGGTGCCTCCATCTTTCACCCAGTCAACATATCTTTACCCGCAAAGTACCTAACTTCTCTGCATTGTGTGGTCACGCTGGTGCTTCCTGCTTTTAAGCGGCCATCTTGAGACGGCAGCAGCATCAGCGCAGCACTTCTTTGAAGGCTCGAGAAATCAAAACTCTTTCAACTTTTAATTAGAAGGGTTCAATCTCTCTCCTGTGGTAGTTTGAAGCCGACACAACAAACGC